>NC_056750.1:280144706-280227206 GCF_019279795.1 Protopterus annectens | reverse complement strand
GTCTTCTAAAAGAAATGGGCTCATGATATTACTTCAGACTGTTTTTTGTTCCAAAAAAAGAAGGAACTTGGAGGCCTGTCTTTTAAGGCTAAACATGTTCATGCTGGTCCCCATGTTGAAGATGTTAACCGTGCAAAAGTTTGTCTGTTGTATCCCCCAGGCAGTCATGTTTACTTTAGATCTAAAAGGTGCCATACCTCCTCATTCACATAGTCAACACACACAGGAGGTATCTGTGCTTCAGAGCAGGTGGGAAGCATGGTCAATTCTCTGCTGTGCACTTTGGCTTGCCTGCTGCACCCAGAGATTTTAGAAAGCATCTTGCCCCCAGTGATTGACTTTTGCAGAAGAAAGGACATTCAAATTTACCCCTACTTGGCCAATTGCCTGATTCCGACAGGCTCTGTCTAGGATCTGCAGTCTGCCCTTTATCTTGCCATGACCATTTTCTTTTTTCAAAACTGGGGATTATCTACCATTTGAAGAAGTCCAGTGTGATCTCATCACGCAAGTTAATGTTCCTGGGAGCCCTGCTAGACACAGATCTACAAATGCATTCCTGATGGAGACAAAACTTTCCTTCCTAACCCAGTACTTCTATATTCCCTCCCTCCCGACTCAAAACGGCCATCTCAGCAAGGGAAGTATTGAAAGTGTTGGAATACATGGCTCCATGTATCCTGACAATCCCATTAGTGAAATTACATATGAGAAATATTCAGTGGTACCTCAAGAATGTGTGTGTCAGTACAGACATTCTCTCATCCACATGCTGAGGTGACAACCTTCACAAACACTATGATCTACATAAATGACAACATGGCTGTGGGTTTAGCCAGAGCAGCAGCAACAGTCATAGAGATGCACTGACATACTTGTCTCTGGCCAACTATCTTTGCAGAGGATACCAAGGGAATGTCTTGGATTCCTTATTTTCGTCCCCCTTTTTGGGGTGACAAAAGCCAGTAAGTAGATGTTCTTCGTGTTTCACTGTTGCAGTCATTACATTTGGGGTAATCTGCTGGCAGGTTGCCCTCAGTCGGCCTGAATTCCAAAGTCTTGGGTCCAACGTCGGTTGCTGTCTCCTCTTCAATGACGTCAGGGGTATAAAACATGCAGCCGACGCCATTTTCTTTAGTCTTTCTTGCCGCGTGGTACCTGAAGCAGAAGCATTTCGCAAGTGCCGGTCGGCCGACTACTGAAATATTCGAGTTTGAGTTTCAGAACCGAAGTCTTCACTAAAGCTAAGTACCCCATTGGGGAAACTTTTTTCTTGCCTTTTACTGATGTCAGAAAAAGTTAATAATTTTATTACTTGTGGGAAGCAAATACCTTATAAGGATTTCCATTTATACTGTATTCCTTGCCTAGGCCCTGATCACAACGTGCCTGGCTGTCGGTTTTGTGCTAGATTTAACCAACGCACAATTAAGCATCGGTATATTTTTGCATCGAAGTATTTTGGAAACAGATTTAACTACCCAGAAATGTCATCGGATAGCAATCCGACTACCGGAGTACATAAAAAACGCAAAGAAAAGGACAGAGAAAGGCAGTCGAGATCTAAAACAGACGACGAAGCTTCTCCTAAGCCAGTCGCCGGTTCGCCTGTACTCAGTGAGGCGCTTTCGCAGCCTCTGATACCCGCTACCTTCGAGTCGCAGGCCTCTACCAACGCCCATTTGGAGTCCAGCATGCCACAAGATACTCAAGGTATTGGACCGACAGTAAGTAGTTTTAAAACATGGAAGAGCATGACAAATATTGACAGATATTGGAGTGATTTCCTGTGTCCACATTGCTCATTGAGTAAAACTCAGAGGAGCCAGCATCAGTTGTGGTTCAGGTCAGCAGAGTGATAGTGGAAGAGGTCATGTTTATTGACAACTTCCAGCATATTTGTCCACTAAGGGAAAAAAGCATTTGCTGCTCGTGTGGAGGTCATGGTCATCAACAGGGCAGACAGCCCTTCCAGACTGCACCACTCTAAAGGCAATCAGAGGGACATCTTTTTATCCACCTTCTGTAATGATCAGGGTTCATTAAGGTATTTAGGTGTGGGACGTATCTAGAAGCTACACAGTCCCGTTCTGAAGTACACTGTTACCAACAAAGTCCTTATCCAACACGCCATCCCATCAGAAAAGTACCGCAAATTAAGAAGTAACCAACCTCTTACTAAAATAGCCATTTAGGAGGTCCCACAAGACTAGAGAGGTCAAGGTTACTTCTTGGAAATTTTTTGGTGCCATTGAAAATAAAGGAACCCAGAATGGCTCCATGGCGCAGAGGACAATATTGCTAACTGAGACCCTGCGCTGGAGGAGGCAGGCAGGAAGGGGGAGGAGTGAATAGATATGACCTGCTTACTTCTGTGGGTGGGGGAGTGTATACTTGGGGGCTCACGAGTGGAAAGGCATGGTTGCTTAAGACGAAGCACCCCTTGCAGAAGTGAGGGAGCAACCTTCACAGCAGCCTGTTGCACATTCTATACTCGGCACATAGCTGGATGTGTGCAGTGGAAGCATAGGAAAAATCTAAAACTAACACTGATGGGTGTCTGAATAATGGTCCCTCCTGATCGACTCTTGCCTGGTGGTTGGGAATGAGTGGGACATTTGGCACGGAGAGGGCCAATGATTGACATACAGAGAGGGTTAAAGGAGAAAACAAAAATAAAGAAAACAAAGAACCTTAGGCTCATACTTGTCCACAGACGCCTAAATCAGTATGTGATGGAAGAAGGCAAAATGATCTCTGTGCATACTGTTATGCCTTGCAAAAAGACTGGTTGTGTTGTTTAGATCTCCGGGGTTCCTACTTAAATGCAATTCACAAACATTCAATGAATTTTGGAAGTACCTGAGCCTCATGGTCAGAGACAGTCTTTGCCATTTAAGGAGCCTAACCTTGAGTCTCTCCACTTCCACTAGGGTGTTTGCCAAGTGTATTGCAGTATTCGTAGCTCACCTGAGATTGTGAGGGGCCAAGATCTTCCTTATACTTGGGCTGCTGGCTCTTTGCATCCCTTCACAGGATGAACTTCTATGCCACACACAGTCAGTGATCCAGTTGTTTCAATCTGTGGGCATTACAGTGGACCGTGCTAGATTTTATCTGCAGCCTTCTCAATACACAACCTTTTGTAGTAAAACTATGGCCTGCTGACCATTTCTGCCATATGACAAGCTTCAAACCCTTGAGACTGCCTGAGAGTTTTAATGCAGCCTTAACACCGCACAGCCAAACAATGCCTCAGAATGCTGGAGTAAGTGACATCTTATGATTTACATGGCACCCCTAGCCAGATTATACATGGGATCAGTGTATTGTTTGATCACGTTTGCTTCAACTGGAATCATAATCACTTTTCCTGTGCATTGCAATTGTGAATTCTTGCAAAAAACCATCTACACTAATGGCTACAGTCTTCGTATGTAAAAGAAGACAGTCCCTTCCAGTTTCTACAACCTACCTCCATCTTTACCATGGATGTATCTCCCCTTGTTTGCAGGGTGCATTTCCAGAGCCAGACAATGCCAAAATCATGGATGCTACAAGTTTCACAAATTTATATCACTGATGTTCTTCGTGTTTCACTGTTGCAGTCATCACATTTGGGTTAACTGCTTGCAGTAGCCCTCAGTCGGCCTGATTATCAGTCTTGGGTCCTGCGTCGGTTGTTGTCTCATCTTCCGTGACGTTAGGTAGTCAGGGGTATAAAGCATGCAGCCGATGTCATTACATCAGTCTTTTTTGCCGTGCGATGTCCGAAGCAGAAGCAGTTCGCAAGTGCCGGTCGGCTGACTCCTGAAATTTTCGTTTTTGAGTTTCAGAACCAAAGTCTTCAACTAAAGCTAAGTACCCCATTGGGGAAACTTTTTCTTGCTCTAAACCGATGTCAGTAAAAGTCAATAATTGTATTTCTTTTGGAAAGCAAATACCTCACAAAGATTTTCATTCGTACTGTATTCCTTGCCTAGGCCCTGACCAAGACGTACCTCGCTGTCGGTTTTGTGCCTTATTTAAGCAACGAACTATTCGTCATCGGTATATTTATGCTTCTAATTATTTTGGTACTCTGTTCAATTATCCAGATATGTCTTTGGTAAGCCGTCCGACTACCACCATTCTGAAAAAATGCAAAGATAAAGACAGAGACAAGCCGCCTAGGTCCAAAGCTGCCAACGACGCTTCTTCTAAGCCAGTCGCCAGTTCGCTGGTACTCAGTGAGGCGCTTTCTCAGTCCCTGATACCCGCTACTTCAGATTCACAGGCCTCTACTGAGACTCATTCGGAGTCCAGTATGCCGCGAGATGCTTCAACTGTAGAACCTGCGGATGTCTCTACCTTGGATGGGTCCAGAGCCGCTTTTCAGGCAATTGCTTCTGAGGGTGTATTCAGGCCTACTGACTTGCATATTAAACCGATGCCTAGAACTCGAACTATGCCTAGAAAACCGACACCCAGACCGCATGGTCAGGTCTCTATGCCTAAAAAACAGATGATAAGAATGGCTGAAGACCTTATTACTTTAATCAGGGGAAGCCAACCTTCCCCCTCTAAGAGACCTAGGACTGAATTTGCTTATGATACTTCTGACCAGGATTCTGAAATGTCTGTTTCCTCTGAGGACCAGGATTTACCCTTATCTACCTATGATGATTCTGATGCAGAGGACTCTATTCCCTCTGCTTCCCCCCCCAGAGGATTTCCCTTTTGGTGAAACCCTGCATACTCTTAGGGAGCACTTTCGCTGGGAAAGCCAGGATTACTCTGATTCTAAAAAGAGGCTTAGGGATTTCTTACTCCTGCCCCAGTACAGGCCTTTAGCTATCGCTCCTGTACTAGACATTGTTGATGATGCCTTTTCTGAATCTAGCTTGGCCCCTGACTCTTTACCTCCTGCTTCCAGAAAACCTGATAGATATTACAGGGTCCCTGACTCTCACAAGTTCCTTTTTAAAACTCCTACTGCAGATCCTGAGACTATTTCACAGGGACACAAGGGCATCAAGCCTACTACTGCCAAAAATCCTACCCCCTCTGATAGAGACTCCAGGGCGCTGGATAGATGGGGTAAGAAAGTATGCACTTCTGCAACTTTGGCCATTAGGGCATTAAACTGCCAGTTTCATATGTTAAAGTATCAGCAGCATATCATTGGATTGCTTAAACAGAAAATGATGTTGATTCCTGACTGTGCGGAAAATAAGGATTTACAGGATTTAATGCATTCTGCTGAACAGGTTGGAAAGCATACTTTGCAATGTGGTTTTGATTCACTAGAGGCATCGTGCAGGGCTGCTGTCACTGGACTTGCTTGGCTTAAGGAGCAATCTTTGCCAGATCATGTTAAAGCAAAATTGTTGGATGCTCCCTTAAATCAGGACCACCTGTTTGGCAACAAAGCAGAAGAAGTTCTTAAAAAGATGGAGGAAAAAGCTAAATCTATGCAAACTGTTAAAAGATTTCCTACAAGTACAACCTCCAAGATTTAGTAGGCATTGGCCCTCCAAGAATTGGTCTTTTCCTGCCTCTGCCAGGCCTTCTCAGTCCAAACCCAGAACCAGCAGAACACCCAGGCTGCAGTCCCAGGGTACGCACAGGACTAAACAGTGGGGGGCTCCCACTTCCAAGTCAGGGAGTAGTAAGACTCCACCCTAGGGTAAACTGTCTCAATGACTTAACCATAAAACTTCCAAGCACTTCTCAACTAACTGCTCCTTTAGGGGGAAAGATTGCTCTGCAGGCAAAAAAACTGGGAACTCATTACCCAGACAAATGGGTTTTAAATATAGTTTCCCAAGGATACAGATTTCACTTCCACACATTACCAACCCCAAACGGTTGGCCAGATCTACCCCCAAATCAGTTGGCAGAGGCTCAAAAGCAAGTACTCTCTCTCTCTTAAGCATAAAGGCTATTCAAACTGTACCAAAAGAGGAAAAGGGACAAGGTTTATACTCAGGAATTTTTCCTGATACCCAGAAAAGACAACTCTTGGCGTCCTATCCTGGACCTTTCTATATTAAATACCTATTTGGTGATTCCAGAATTCAAGATGCTCAACTCTTCACCAGTTACTTCATATGCTAGGCAAAGATGCCTGGCTGGCAACAATGGATTTAAAAGAAGCCTAACTGCACATCCCAATCAGGGAATCTTGCAGAAGATACCTACGCTTCAAAGCAGGCTACATGCGCTATCAGTTCTTTGCACTGCCCTTTGGCTTATCTACTGCGCCCAGGGTATTCACAAAGTGCCTAGCTCCAGTTATCGCATTTTGCAGGCAAAGAAATATTCAAATATACCCATACCTGGACGATGTTCTAATTCAAGCAGAAAGGCAGGACATACTTTTGAATCATCTGGCATTTGTACAAAAGGTGCTAACTTGTCTGAGGTACACCATAAATGAAAAGAAATCACATTTTGTACCCTGTCAGCAAATTATATTCCAGGGAGCAAGCTTGAACACAACTTCCCAGATGACTTTCCTCACACCAGAGAAACAAATTCATTTGACAATTTACTTCAAACTAATGGCCACAAAAACCCTGCTATCTGCAAGGCAAATACTGCAAGCGTTGTGGTTCATGGCCTCCTGCATTCTACTAATTCCATATGCAAGACTGCATATGAGGAAACTACAATGGTATCTAAAAAGCCTATGGTGTCAACATTCTCAGGATCTAGAAGCAATAATTCCTTTCATAACTTGCCTACAGTTAAGAGTTCCTTTGGTGGGCAGAGGCCTGCCACCAAAACAAGGGATTACCATTCACTCTATCCCCTGCCACCCAAACCGTAACAGACACATCAGACTATGCATGGGGGACTCATCTGGCAGGGAAGTGCATTCAGGGAAAATGGAACCCAAGTCAAATGCACCTGCATATCAATCAAAAAGAAATGTTAGCTCTACAGAATGCTCTTACAGCCTTCAAGGACCACATTCTTCCTGGACAATTAATGGTAAGGACGGACAATACCAGTGTTATGTGGTACATAAACAAGCAGGGGGGTACCCATTCTTACCCCATATGCAGACTAGCCATGGCACTGTGGAACACAGCCTTGAGTTACCAAATGCATCTATAGGCTCAATTCCTGCCAGGAAAACTAAATACACTGGCAGACGAACTCAGCAGAAATCTCATGGACCCACACGAGTGGAAACTGGCACCAAAGATTTTCAACATGTTGATAAACAAATGGGGGCCAAGATATAGACCTGTTTACCTCCCCCCAGATCTACCAATTGGACAAATTCTGCACAAGGACTCTCCACAAACAAGCTTGGAAAGTGGATGCTCTGTCCTTCAGCTGGAAAAATCTTTCAATTTATGCCTTTCCTCCTCTGCCTCTCCTCTCCAAAGTACTACTAAAGATCAAACAGGACAAACCAAGGATGATACTGATTGCACCAGACTGGCCACCCCAACACTGGTACCCCCTCTTGCGCAGTTTGTCACTGCTGGCTCCATGGCACCTGCCGCAGACCCCTACCCTGCTGTCACAGCAGGAGAGCCAGATTCTGCACCCTCAGCTTCAAACCCTGACCCTGGCAGCCTGGCTAATTTCCTAATCTCTCCATTACCATCCCTCAGCAAACCAGTGTTGGATGTCATTTTGGAGGCAAGGAGGCCTAGTACTAGAAAATCTTATGCTGAAAAATGGAAAAGATTCTGTGCTTGGAACCAAACTCAAGGGATGGGCACAGCAGCGCCCAAATTACCTCAGATTCTTCAATACTTAACTGAGATGCTTCACAAGCGCCTTTCTTTTTCTTCCATCAAAATTCACGCTTCAGCCATTTCAGCTCATTACAACACAGAACCACCCATCTTCTCTCATCCACTGCTCAAGCAGTTCCTCAGAGGGGCCAGAAACGTAGGACCACCCAGGAGAGCCCCAACTCCAGTCTGGGACCTTAACTTTGTATTGGGAAAACTCACTCTTCCTCCTTTTGAGCCAGCTGCAAGTGCAGAGTTAAAATTTCTTTCTTGGAAATCAGCCTTCCTTTTAGCAGTTACTTCAGCAAGAAGGGTATCTGAACTACAGGCCCTTATGGCAGTGGAGCCTTTCATCGTATTTCATGCGGACAGGGTGTCCCTCAGGACCAATCCCTCCTTCATGCCCCAGGTGGTATCCATTGTGGCACTTACTCAGTCCATTCATTTGCCAGCCTTCTTTTCTAATCCACAGAACAAAGGGGAAAGGCTACTGCACTCCTTAGATGTGCACAGATAAACTTAGATTCTACTTGGACAGGACTAAACCTCAAAGGAAGTCTGAACAACTGCTGGTGGCATTTGCTGCAGGGGCAGAGGGGAAGGCTATTTCAAAGCAAACCATTTCTAAATGGATAGGCCATTGCATTCTTTTTTGCTATAAGTACCATGGAAAACCTATCTCACAGGGGATTAGACCCCATTCAACCAGGACTGCATCTACCTCTACAGCCTTTCTCAGAGGTGTACCTACCAGGGACATCCTAGAAGCTGCTACCTGGAGTTCTGTACATAGTTTCGCCAAGCATTACCATTTACCAATTTTCTCTGAATCCAGAGCTGGCTT
This sequence comes from Protopterus annectens, assembly GCF_019279795.1. Taxonomy (NCBI): domain Eukaryota; kingdom Metazoa; phylum Chordata; order Ceratodontiformes; family Protopteridae; genus Protopterus; species Protopterus annectens. Next base: position 280,218,623 of record NC_056750.1, on the reverse strand, counting down.
TGCCACTGCAGGCTTGCAGGGCCTTATAGCAGGTCCTAATGCTATCTAAATGCCTCCTCCCATCCTTAGCTTTGGGAATGTAAACAAATATGACAGTGAAACCATGAAGAATATAGTACAGTTGTGTACACTTACCATAAATGTAGATGTTCAAGTGTATTCACTGTTGCAGTCCTGGTTACCCTCTCTCCAGCCCCCTGACTTCTTTTGGCTATACCTTTACTTTCCTTTACTATGCGTACTATACTTAAAAGCTTTTTGGTGTATTTGCTTTTTTGTTGGAGGTGTAACCTTGTGTGTGTGTGTGTGTGTGTGTGTGTGTATATATATATATATATATATATATATATATATATATATATATATATCTATATAAAATTGCTTCCCATTAGGGGGGCACCTGACGTCTGGGGCAAGAAAAACTGATGTAATGGTGTTGGCTGCATGCTTTATACCCCTGACTACCTGACATCACGGAAGATGAGACAGCAACCGACACAGGACCCAAGACTTTGATAATCAGGCCGACTGAGGGCTACTGCAAGCAGATAACCCAAATGTGATGACTGAAACATTGAATACACTCGAACATCTACATTTATGGTAAGTGTACACAACTGTACTTTCTGAAACTCATGGCAGTGTGCTTCACCATGAAGACCTTCATGAACAGGCTCTTGCATAGTCCTGTGGCTGTCTATATGGATAATGTGATAGTTATTTGGTGCATTAGCAAATGAGGGTGTGTGTACTTCTGCTACCTTTGTAGTGAAAAAGCCATGAAGCTTTTGAGATGGGCCATATCCAACAACCTCTTGATGTCAGCCCACATTCCTAAAGAAACCCAACATCCTGGCAGACAGACTGAGCATATGCTTTTGTTTCTCACATAAGTGGTCTCTAAACCAGACAGCAGCAGAAAGAATATTCCTGTATGATAGACCTTTTTGCCTATCCATTAAATGTAAAATTTCATGTCCATTAAATATGAAATTTAATTTGTTGTCCCCCCCCCCCATCGGTGAACCTTCAGGTAAAGGGTTCCCTAGTAGAGATATGGCCATAGTGCCTACTATATGTCCTCTTCATTCCCTAATAACCAGAACCATTTATCCATATGGCAAAGCAGCCTACTCCAAAATCATCCTGGTAGCCGTCTTCTGGCCACATCAAGATTGGTTACAGCTTCTGACCCCGCTTGTGATAGATGGCTGTTGTTGATAGATGACAAAACTGACTCAGTCTATACAAAGATCACCATCTCTCTCTCTCTTTTTCTCTCTCTCTCTGCTGGGTGGGGTGGCAAAACAGAGATCTGTTTTCCTTCCCTTTACCTGAAGGATGATACATCTCTGTCTTTGCCCCCCCCCCCACCTTAGCACATTGTACGAGAGCCTTGACCACATTCATGCCCTTTCTGTACAGTGCCACAGTGAACAATATTTGCACAGTGGCTACTTGTTCAGTCCCTTAGCCAAACACTGTACTGTAGACATTACTTCAAGAGCAAAGGCCATCCTTTGGGGCTACAGTTGTCAAAGGGACACAGTTGTAACTGGGACTATGCAAGAAGGAGTGCTAGGTACTCTGCCCTACTTGTTACCAAAACTGGGACTACTACTTAAAAGTTATGTATTTATCATAATACTACTTAAAAGTCACATAGTTACCATAATGCTAAACATTGTAAGAAGTGTATTCATCTTTGGTAGCATATTCCTGGCCAACCATTCACCCAGGGCCCGTGGTAGGTAGGTAGGTAAATATGCTCTTGCAAGGCTTTCTATCCATGTGCTAACGCATTTTAACCAGACTGGCCTGCCCCTTGCTTCTGATACACATTTTTAGTGGTTACATTTTTTTTTTTATTTACTGGAAGAGCATGTCTTCATACTCACACTGAGAACTGGAGAGATAGAGGAAGAAAAGTATGAAGGTATTAGGGGTGGGAGGAGAGCAAGGCAACTTGAAAGGTTTCATGAGATGAGCTGTTCTAATGCCTACAGCATATAATCCTACTTGTTACCAAGAGTGGATTGCACTTATTTTATGGTAAGAGCAGTGTGTGTATATATGCATGTAAAATGATCATTATTTAAAACATTGCAGCACCTTTCATAAAAACTGATATGAACACAAACACTGCTGAAGCAGTACTTGGAGCATAAAACTAAATCAGTGATATTTATCATTTGATCACTGCTGCAGTAGCGTTGTATAAGTATGAGTTATATCCATCATAGGATATAACAGCCAACCAGCTTCTAGAGCTTAATGACACCTTCTATGCGCCCAGACCATTATCAGCTTGAGGAGAGCTGAATAAAGTTAACACTTTTGGTGCCAAGTCCTTCAGAGCTTTCCTGCCAGTCTAAAGAATGAAGGAGACCCTCATAAACAAGGTTAGTCTAACAGGTCAGATTGAGTGTCTGTAGAATGCTGTCCCCACCCTTTCCACACTGGTAAGGCTTTAAATCTTCCCCAAAAATCTGGCTTGACAATTATTATTTTTTGTTTTTATTTTAAAACCTTTGCCTGTGTTGTAAGTGATGTACATTTATATAAACTAAAACAAACCATAGTAACATGTCCACAGTTACAATCATTCTACATGGCATTTATTCAGCAGTACATATGTCACCAATCCAACATTACATAAATTGCCTTTCCTTAAACCTCACTCCTCCTCCAGAACATTATTCTGCATGCATTGTTCTCACAATTTATACTTTTTTAATGTAATTTGGCTCTTAACCTTTTCTAAACATCCAATTTCCAGTTTTTGTAACTGTTACAATGTTCACTACTTGAAATATGGTTGGTTTAGACTTTGATATCCATTTTTAGTAATTGCTTTTATTTGCAGCCACCAGAATTAAACTTAACAAGGCCTTCAACAATTCAGATTCTGTATCCCATCTGTATACATACATACATAAATAAATAAATAATTTCATTAGTTACACCCATTTGCTCACCTAATATTTCTGATAAGGTTCTTTAGGGAATTTGTAGTCTGCCAGCTCATTACCGTCTCAAAACATATGATCTGATGTTGTTAGTTTTCATTCCATCAGTGACTGATGGGTTCGCATTTCAGACGTCGGCTCCAAATCGGCTGCTGTAGAAGCCCGTGGCAACTTAGAACTCTTGAGTTTCTCCCTTACCCATAATGCACCATATCCTATTACCACAGGGCTTGTTTGCCGCTGTTGGGTGAAAGGCATGGTGATTTGTCTCTAGAGTCTCTAGAGTTGTGGGCTAGACAAGTACTTGTTTTTTCAAGGTATTTAAAGCGATATTTGTCTTTAATCCTTTCCCTTTTCTCGTACTAGCATACCCTTGATGCTATTGTTAGTATCTCTTTCTTCCTTTTCTCTCCCTTTACCCTTCTGCATTTTATCATAGTTCTTTACTATCCTTATAGGTAGTCCTTTCACTTTTTCTCTTCCTATTTAAAAAAAAAAAAAATATATATATATATATATATATATATATATATATATATATATGTATAATAGATCTTTAAATCTAGTTGTTGCTGTTGCTGTGGTTGAAGTAGTTCGCTGTAGCTCTTTTTTTTTTTCTTCAAATGAACAATGGCTGAAAAAGAAAAAAGCCCCTGTGGGTTTTAAAAAGTTTGGGAAGAGTGGTCAGAAGATTTCACTCTCTGAGTTGCACATTTGTCTTGGTGCCCTCCACTTGCAAGAGAGCTGTGCAATATGTCATGCATTCAACCCCTGAGAGTAAGTGGAGTACAAAAACAAATTGATTTTAAAGGGGTTTTTACCTTCTTTTGGTGATGCCATAGCTGCAGAAACCTCTAAAAAGTTGCCACACTCCTCTCCGGGCTCTTCTTCAGTTTCGTCAAAGACTTCAGAGAAAACTTCGAAAAGACCTGCTTTGGATCCTACAGTTTCCTAAGATCCATCTAAGAAAATAAAATTAGACTCTCGGATCTGACCCCCTTGGATCAGAGAAAAGCAAAAAGGTTTTTGTCGGATTGGAATGTTTCTTCGGATCCGGTCTCCTCCGAAAATTCAGGATTCGTACGATCCAAAGATGTTGGATCCATCAAGACTGCAAGATGTGTTACCTAGGACAAGTTACTCCCCATCTGTGGACCTGGTACCATCAAGAGTACCTTCTCCCTTCCTTTGTAGACCAGACTCTCCTTCCAAATAATACTCTTGCTCTTTTAGAAACCTCACTCTGAAAGATGTGGAGAGGGTAGTGAGACAGATCCTCTCAATGCAGAGCCAGACAGTTTTTGCTTCGGCTCCTACCCCTTTGGGTCAGGAAGCCCATACATCCATGACAACACCTCTTTCTCTTCCTCCTCTGACCCCCTCTGTGGTTTTGGAGCCCTTGGATCCGAGTTATCCAGACCTGTCGTCTGCGAATCTGAAGATCTTTGTATCCTCGGATCTGAAGCTTCCTCTGGGCACCTCCATGCAATCAGATGTGGAGAGTTCTCAAAGCTGATTTTCCCCTGTCTGATCTGAGGTGTTTCATTTGACTCCGAGGGCTTCGGAGCAGTCTCTACGCCTAGGAGCATTGGCAAGGGTTAGTTTGGCTCCTACTTCTGCCTCGGAGAGACTTTCTTCTGAGCAGGGAAGGACCAAGAATCAGAAAGCGCTCCTCTCAGATCCAGGTTTCTATCCCTCTCCAGGAAGGTCAACCTTTAGGACTTTGGAGAGAGCCGTATTAGCTACCATGACCCAAACTGGTCCTATTCCCTTGGATTTTGCATCTACATCACTCCCTTCTCTGTGTCAGGAGTCTCAACTAACACTCCCACAGGGACAGCCGGTACCAAAACCCCAGGACACCCACTTGGGTATTTCCATCTCTTTTGTTACCTCCCTGGATTATTCCACTGAGGATGTCCCTTGGAAGATGACATGCAAGAGGAAGTATCTGGATTCTCCTGAAACTGTCACAGAAGAGGCAGATTTTTGAGGAGGGCGAGGGGTCCACACAGTCATCTCCTGCGGATGTCTTGTTCAGAGACATCCTTGAAGTCCTGAAACAGAGATGTGGCTGGAAGCCCAGCAACCCTTCAGAGGAATCTGTACTTCTGGAGGTGTTTGGTACTGACTCATCTACTTCTTTGGTGATTCCAACTGCTGACGAGCTCCTCGAATCGGTCTTGCGCCAGGCATGGAAGAAACCTGACACCATTGAGCACATTCCTAGGAAGACTGAAAAAATTATGATTCCTCCAGAAGACAAACAGTTCTAGTCGAAGTGCCCCGCTATTAATGCCATAGTTGTAGAGGCGGCCACAAGACAGGAACTAGCCGACGAAAGTTCCTCTGAGTCCCCCCCCCCCTGAACAAAGAGTTGCGGTCGATGGACAGATTTGGGAAGCATGTCTACACTTCAGGGACCTTTGCCTTGAGGTCTCTGAACTATTTGGCATATTTCACCAGACTACAGAGGAATCTGGTTAAGGAACTCTCATATACCCTTGTAGGAACCATGTCTGAGGAGGTGAAGGATTCCGTCACCTTGCAGCTGGCGACCCGACAAGTGATATCAAAGTCATCCATGAGGCTTATTTCCACTGTGGCAGAAAGAACCCCAAGGGCAGTGGGTTTAGGCCTAGCCAATAGGAGACACTCCTGGATGCTCTTGTGTGACTTTGCAGAGCCTTTTAAGTCTAGGTTCATCAATGCTCCTTTTGACCACACCTCTCTTTTTGACCCCAAAGTAAAAGGTATGTTGTCCAGGTGTGAGAGGGGGTAGAAAGACCCTTTCTGCCATGGGCGTATGTTTTTCCACTCCCCCAAAGATCCTTTTCGTCGAGGTGGTGGAAAGATATGGTTCAAGAAATCACACGGATCTTTCCAGGACACACAGGTCTTCCCCCAGAGGCAGAGGGGGGAAATTCAAATGGTAGACACTGCCCTGGCAGCAGAGGAGGCCTGCAACATCAAGGGTCAGGCGAACCATTCTTTGGTAAACCCTTTCTGTGCTCCTGAACGGAGGCCTGATTGTCCCTTTCTAGAGGCAATTGGGGATCATTTGTCCCCACAACAGAGAGCCTGGCTGGAAATAAAAGATCTGAAGTAGGAAGACTTCATTCGTCTGCAACCTGTGGGTATCGGATCCGACCTCGGATCCGAGCCGGCAATTCAAAAGCTTAGGCTCCGAGCTCCTAGCTCCTCCCTCTTACCCATAACCCCTTGCCAAGCCCTGACTGACCTCAGATTTCGTTTGCCGCTTTTCAAGAAGCAACGGAATTCTTGAGCTCCTGGCGTGGTTTTGAGATAAGTAGTTTTCTGACAGGAAAATTGTTAAAATTCTCTTTTTTTGTTACAAAAATAGTTAGTGTTGTGTGTGATTAAGGCTTTCCCTCCCTCTTTAGTTAATATTTCTCGGGTTTTTCGTAGTTTGTTTGTTTGTGTGTGTGTGTGTTTAGGCCTTAGGTGTTATGTCTGAAGCCCCTAAGGCTGTCTTTTCGAAATGTACCGAGTGTGGCCATAAGCTGTCCCCAGCAGATGGCCACACTCGATCAAGTCATGCTTGGGGTTGAACACCTGTCTTCTGGTTGTACCATTTGTGCAGGGTTCAACCTCGGCTTTAAGGGAACGGAGGTCGGTTAGTGCTGGCGGTCTTTTACCCCCAGATACTGCTTCGGCCTCTGCTCCCTCCAGTCAGCAACTTGTTGCTGTGAGTTCTCCCCCTCCGGCTGGGACTCAACCTCCCTTAAAAATGCCGGAGGGGAAGGATTCTAGTAGAGAGAGACAGAAGGAGAGGCACAGGGAGAAGCACCACAAGAGGAGAGCCAAGCTTCCAGCTCGGCTCCTCCATCTAAGCGGGCTTCCCTGTGCCTTCTAGCCTTCCTCCTCCTCGGCTCCACTCCCCTCGGTTCTCTCCTGGACCCGAGGAGGAGGAGGCTAGCCCTTCCAGGAGGTCACCGAGACGGTTCTCTAGGTCCGCCGGTGGCCTCCTCTAGATCGACTTTTCGATGAGCGAAGCTGATATGGACCGGATGATGAGGAAATTCATCCAGGCCCAAATGCAAATGGGAGTGCTCCTAGCCCCCCCCCAACCGGGAGGGGCTTCGACCCCTTTTTTCGCCCCCATAGCTCCTTCTCCGACCCATACCACGGGTTCGGAGCTTTCGGCGCCGTGCAGATTTGGATCCGGGGGTGGGTCGGATCCGATTGGTCGGCGCACCTCGGATCCGTCCCATCCCTTGAGTGCTTGGTGCCGGACCCGACCTCTCGGAGCCGAGGGCCGAGCCTCGGATCCGAGGGAGCTGGTGTGTCTTCGGCTCCGTCCAGGTCGGAGCACACTGGTCTCTCGGATCCGACGGTTTCGGCTCCGACTCCGAAATGGTAGACACTGCCCTGGCAGCAGAGGAGGCCTGCAACATCAAGGGTCAGGCGAACCATTCTTTGGTAAACCCTTTCTGTGCTCCTGAACGGAGGCCTGATTGTCCCTTTCTAGAGGCAATTGGGGATCATTTGTCCCCACAACAGAGAGCCTGGCTGGAAATAAAAGATACTTGGGTGCAGAGGATTGTATCCATGGGATATATAGTTCCATTTTCCCTTCAGATTCCAGGAAAATCCCAGATGTTCCACCCAGTCAGAGGGATCAAGCAACGATTCAAACAGAAAAGTTGCTAAACAAAAGTCATCCAAGAGGTCCCCCAGACCAGAAAGGACCCGGAACTTACTCAAGATTCTTTTTAATGCCAAAGAAAACAAGAGACTAGAGACCAGTTTTGGATCTCTGCAGTCTGAACAGATTTGTTCAAAAGACAAAGTTCCAGATGGTCACAGTTCAGTCTATTATTTCGTGTTTGGAAAAGGACGACTGGATGTGCTCAATAGAGCTCCAGGATGCTTACTGTCATATAAAAATAAACCAGCGATCCAGGTGATTCTTACACTTCCGGGTAGGAGCCAGTCATTATCAGTTCAGAGCATTGCCCTTTGGTCTCACCACAGACCCCAGGGTGTTCACCAAATGTGTGGCAGTGGTAGCAGCTCACTTGAGACTGCAGGGATTCCATGTGTTTCCATACCTAGATGACTGGCTCATCTCTCAGACCTGGCATCAACTCATCATGGCAAGAGAACTCATCCACGCTTGTACAAGGTTAGGAATAACCATAAATTTTGAGAAGTCAAAGCTAGAGCCAGCTCCGATTCTAGAATTCATAGGAATGCTACTTGACACAAGGTCGACAATAGCCTCCCTTCACCTTTCCAGAGTTCAGACATTAAGATCACAAGTTAACAAGCTACTTTGCAGTACCACGATCTCTGCTCGCCTAGTTTTGCAAGAGCTAGAATCAATGGCAGCAGCAGTAACCCTTGTTCCGCTGGCCAGGTTTCACATGAGGATTCTTCAGTGGATGCTGACAGCTCAGTGGTCAGTACTTCAACTACCCTTGTCCTCTCCAGTATGAATTACCGACTTGTGCAAGAAAAGTCTGATGTGGTGGATCCTGTCAGAACAACTTCTACAGGGCCGTCCTTTTGTCCCCTTGCAGCCCAAGGCCATAGTGACCACAGACGCTTCCCAGCTAGGGTGGGGGGCATTACCTGGGAAAGACAGTCCAAGACATGTGGTGCCCCAATAAGCCAACTTACATACCAACATACTGGAGTTGACAGGAGTGCTTTTAGCACTGCAAGCCTTTCAGGATGCTCTCCCATCAGGAACAATTGCAGTGCAGACAATGTGTCAGTGGTTTGGTACATCAGCAAACAAGAAGGAACCAGATTGTATCCCCTATGTTGAGAAGCACTAAGGGTGTGGCAATGGGCAGTATCTTCTAACCACTTTCTGTTGACAATGTACATTCCAGGGAAGTCCAGTGTACTAGCAATTAAGCTGAGCAGGTGCATCCTACTACCTCAAGAATGGTCTCTCAACCAGAAAGTTGCGGAACTAATTTTCCACAAGTGGGGACAGTCTTGCTGCAATCTCATTGCATCTCCCCTAAACAACAAGTGCAGCATCTATTTTGCCCTAATCCCCCCACAGAGGGAGGCACCAAGCGATGCTTTTCTCCATGATTGGCCCCCCGATTACTTTATCCAGATCCCCCAATTTGCCTAATTCCAAATTTCCTTCAGAGAGCATCCAGGTTGAAGACTAAGGTCATTCTCATTGCTCCCTTTTGGCCTCAACAAATTTGGTTTCCCTTCCTGTGGCCTCATTTAATTCACCAACCCTGGGTTCTGGACCCAGTTCCAGATCTCCTGTCTCATCAAATGGGCATTACGTATCCGGACTACCTGAACCTCAAACTGACAGCTTGGTTTCTCCAATTCCAATAATAGCCAGATAGTTGATGCTCTCTTCCCCTGTTCGTCACATCTCATCTTCCCTTAAGCCATTCACTAGGAAACGTTATGCTAATAAGTGGAAAAGATTTGTACACTGGGCTCTTCAAAGTCATGTAGACCTTTCTTGGCCCCAGTCAGTCATGTGCTGGGGTTCTTGAAGTTATTATTCAACCAATGGGACAGTTTTTCAACAGTGAAAGTTCAGATGGTAGCAATTTTCAATTTCCACATTGATTTTGATGGCTGCTCAGTAGCCTCTCATAAGCTATGTAAAACCTTGTTATACAGTGCAGTTCTTCTCAAACCTCCTTTTAAAGATCCCACGTCACCATGGTTTTTGAGTCTGGTACTGCAGTCCTTGATTCTTCCATTCTGAGTCTACCCATGATTGTGACCTTAAATTTCTGTCTTGGAAGACCTTATTCTTAGTTGCCATCACTTCTGCTAGACGAATTTCGGAAGTTCAGGCATTGTTGTTGAAACCTCCTTATCTCATCTTCCATAAGGATAGAGTCTCCTTACGAACCAATGCAGCTTTTTTGCCCAAAGTGTAATCACATGCCAATATTAGTTTTCTTCCTGAATTATTCCAACAAAGGAGAATACTGGTTACAGTTGGACAATTAGGATTCTATCTACATAGAACAAAAGATACAGGATGACTAAACAGTTGCTTGTATCCTTTGGTGATCTAACGTTGAGCTCACCTGTATGTAAAGTCAGGTTAGCTAAATGGCTTACTGACTCTATCTCTCTTTTATTTACAACAAATCGGGTATGACTTTCCCATACAAAGTACATGAAAGTACATGTTCATTCAACCAGAGCTGTAGCTTCCATGGATGACACTTGTTCAGCAGCTACTTGGGCTTCCCCTTATACCTTTGTCTCTCATTGTAAGTTGGATCTGGTGTCGAGACGTAGGGCATCTTTCCGCTCAGTAGTTCTCAGAAATATCTTTCCTTGAATCCATGCAGGGTTCTAGGTAGCTGGGGACTCTGTCCCATCAGACAAGGACGGAATGAAAATTGACGACATCAGATAAAGAAGTTATGTACTTACTATAAGGTTCCATCTTTGTTGTCCATTTTTATTCCTCCTCGACTCCCCAGCCCCCAACACTTTTTAGGTTTATTTTAGAGGAGCGAGCGGATCCAACAGATTTGTTATATCTTACGAACATTACCAGCTGCAGATGTGGCATTTACTACTTGACTGTCTCTCTCTCTCTCTCTCTCTTTATCTGATATAAATTATAAGAGTATGTCTTTCTTTTATAGCTTCCAAACAAGGTCTGAGGTAATGTTAATGGTGCATTATGGGTAAGGGAGAAGCTCGAGAGTCCTAAGTTGCCATGAGCTTTTACAGTGGCAGAGTCGGATACGACATCTCGGATCCAAACTCATCAGTTGAGGAGGAATGAAAATGGACAACACAGATGGAACTTTATGGTAAGTACATAACTTCTTTTTCCCAGTTGGATCTGTACCATAAGATTAAAAGTTCAAAAGACTGAAAACCAAAATATCTAAAACTGGAAATATTGAAAACCATTTTTAATGCAAGGGGCAAGCCACCCTGCACCCCCCCCCCACATCCCCTGCTAATTGTATATACCATCTCCAAGATTGCACAACAGTTTAGAAGGGGCAAATTCCCATTTACAGTATTTTGAGTTTTAGATATTTTGGTTTTTAGTCTTTTGAATTTTAGATCTTATGACATAGACCGATTCCCAGTTAGTTCTTTCTTCCCATAGCACCTCCAAAATTTGCCATCTACCTGAGGAAAAATTCTTTAGAGTCTGCTATCAAAGACTTCCAAGGAAAAATTCTAAATCTTTTAGACTTGTGTATTTGGAAGCCATACATATGTCCTCCCGTAGTTTCTTTGTGTGTCATTTATCCAATCTTTCTTCCCAATCTTTTCTAACCTCCTCTGATTCCTGTGGTTACTGTGCAGTATGTTATATGCCCTACTAATTATCCCTTTTTTAACAGCAGCCTCTGTACTAGATTCAACTAAAAACTCTACTAGAACTGGTCTTTCACTTAGGATTCCCCTGTCTCTTTCTCTTTGCCTATACTGTGATATCAATGAATCCCCAATAGAGAAGGCAATCTGTAGCCTTCAGTCCAAATGTATTCTAGGCCCATTCCCATTCTGTTACCTTTCCATGTCTAGTTATTGGTTCCTTTGTCAGTTTTCTCCAGCAAATTGCAACCTCCTCTTGCCTATTCTTTATCCATTCCTGTGGGCAGAATCTACTTTCTCCATGCTTATGATGGCGTAGTTCTTAAAATACTTTCTGCTACTTTATGAATATAACATTCTGTATGGCTGCTGTTATTCTTCTTAAGGATCTGCATCCAAAAGCCCTCTCTTCTTCTTTTTCTTGAATTTCCCTGTTTCTTCATCATCTCTTTTCAGTTTGAATTATAGCTTTCTGCTGTGTACATGAACTTTAACTGTGTAGCTCTAAAATATTCTTTCAAGTCAGGTAATAGTAAAACACCTTGTTCTAGCGAAAGGATTCAACTTATCCCACTTGACCCTTGCTCTCTTCTCATCCATCCATGTACAACCCCTTTTTCCCATTTTGCACATGGGGTCAGGGTGTCAGTTCAGCAGTGACAGTCATCTAGAGCCAAGGTTTACACTGCTGGGTGGCTAGTCCACCCTTGCCCTCTTCCCCTCCTAGATAAAATCCTTCACCTCTTTATAATTACTATCCACAACTTCTATTCTGGTTGATGAACATATGCCTGACCTGTGTATAAAACTAGAGGCACTAAAACATTTTCACTGTTTGTATCTTGCTGTCCATGTCCATAACATCTGAATTAATATTATATACCAAAAAGATTGAAACTGTCAGAAAGTTCCACAACACTGAGATGTCCTATTCTTGTTTTTTTCAGGTAGAAAATTACTTTTCTGGCTTACCATACCCATCATATCCTTGAACTTGAGTCCCTTTTTTTTGCCAGTGGCTGTAAATATAAAGCAAATAACAAAGGGAAAGAGGGCAGCCTTGCTTGGTTCCACTGTTAGACACAACTTATCAGAGGGGAACCCTCCTACTTTAATTTTTGTCTCATATCCCTCATACATCCTTCTGATTAACCTTATTATTGTATCCAGGAATGCAGAAGCTTACATTGTCATGATAATAAAATCCCAGCTTACTCTGTCGAATGCTTTCTGTATATCAAGACCCACCAACAACAGCGGTATTTTCTTGCATTCTACTTCCCTTTTGATTGTCATTGTTTTATTAATGTTGTCAAATATTTGTCTTCCCTCCATAAAACCACATTGATCCATATCTATCAATTTTGGCAACACCTTTACCATTCTTCTAGCTATTATAGACATAAACACTTTTATAATTATAGTTTAAAATTGAAATGGGCCTGTTTGAAGCTGGATCTGATGGGTCTTTACCATCTTTTAGGTATTACAGCCACACAGCTTTCATCCAGAATGTTGATGCTTTCCCACCAAAAAATGCTTTTAAACAAAACCTTCAAATCTTTATCACTTTCTTCCCTCATAGCTTCCAAACCTTTACAGGAGTGTCATCTTTACCTGGAGAATTTTCTGCAGAAACTCTTGCTGATATTTTTTGTTTTTAGGAAGAAATAATGAATGTGTTCTCACAATGGTACATCAGGGGTACAGATGGCAGTAGGAGTCCTTCCCTTCCCTTCTTTTCAAAGGATTCCTCTTAATTCACATGATTAGACTTCCCCTCTTGTCATTCAGCATCTTCTCTGACTGAAAGGGTGACATAAGCTGTTCTTTGATACCAGAAAGTTTTTTATTCAAGAATGTTTCTGGTGCCAAAGAAAGAAGCCTGTTAGTGACCAGCCCTGGATCTTTCTTTTCTAAACCAGTTTGTAAAAATTTCAAATTTCAGAATGCTTCCCCCTTAATAATCTGTTACCTTTGATTTCTCCCTTTAAGTTAAAGGATGCTTATAACCAGGGCCAGATTTTAAGGATGCTTATCGGGGATGGAGCCATCACAAGGCAGGCTTTGCAGCTAACAAAGGCCCAATACTGGCTGGTTGCCCCATAGGTGTTAAAACCCCCATAAACATAGAAAAGAAAGAAAAAGAAAAAAAATACTGTCTTGCTGCATACCACATCTCCCAACTCTATTTCCACTCACTGCTCTGCTCCAGGAAGTCTCTCTCATTGGCCATATATTTGAGCCAATAAGGAAAGGAGAAACTTTGAGCTTTTAGTGCAGTATTTTACAGCCCAGTGATACCTTATCTCTGAAGTATGCTGCCTGTGAATTACTGTTGTAGGCTGCGTGATTACTGTTACTGGTGAATTGCTGGAATTATTGTTGCTCCCATTACTGTGGAAGTATGCAAGCAGTACACAGCCCATTTGCCATCTTTTTAGCAAGCAGTTGCAGTAGGCAAGCTCCTTGAGCCAGCTGAGCCGAGATGCATTATCATTATTGTGGAAGCTATCATGGTAAAGTCAGGATTAAGCTGTCGATTCTTGTGGATTTGGCAAGAGATGCGAGTGTTTCTACTTTTAGTCAGCAGTGCCAGGCATTTTACTTTCATAATTGTTTTTCTTGACAGGCATTAGAGTTTCATAATTCTTCATAAAACATTATGTCCTGTCTTTTTTTACCTTAGCCCGCATTTCAGGGAGAACCCAGGGGTGTTATCATAGAGTCACACAGTAGGCAAAGAGGGAGAAAGAGTCAAACCCTGTACTCTTGACTGAATGAAGCAGCTCATTAAGAGCTTAGAGCCTTAATCCTCTGCACCAATTACCAAGTCTTCATTTGCTTCTTTTTTTATTTTTTATTTTTATTTATTTATTTATTTTTTTTTGCTTACGTTTTGGATGATTATAACCAGTAATGTAATTCATTATAGTTTCATAGGTCTTGTTGTTTACAAAGTGCATGTTGATGCAAAACCTATAAGTGAATTAGTTGTCTGCCTTTTATCTGTGTCTGATTTTGCAGAACATCTCTAATTTTGTCTTGTATTAATGCCCTGCTCTTCTCTTAATTTTTTTTCATGTAAATCATTGACGGTTATTTTATTAGAGTATCATAGTTCTTATTATCCAGAAAAATGTGTGCCCATGTAACACTTGTTGTTCTGTTAACCTTTTCTGTAAAGTAGAGCTGTCTGGCACTTATTTGAGCTATTAATGAACTGCTTTCTGTAGAGAAAAGTACTGAGTTTGAATCCTTCCATTTCCATTTGCCAACTGTGTGACTTTGAGCAAGTTGCTTAACCAGACAATGCTCTTGGGTTGCCCCTGAAAAGGAACTCTTTGCCCGGTGGATTTACCTGGTTAACAAATACATAAAATGAAAACTTCCCCTTTTTGGCCTTTTGTCCCCATTATATCTGGTTTTGTCTGGAATTCTTAAGCAAAGAAGCTGAGAGGTATGTTTGTTTGTTTTTGGCTTTTTAGTAAATTGCTGTGGATTGCATTAACTTAACAGGCATGCAAGTTTTCACACTTCATATCCTTCAGAAAATGCCTGTTGAAAACATGATCGGGGGTGGAGCCTAGATGGCCAACTGAGAGCAGTGAATTTTGAGAGTTCCATAAACTAGTATAATACTATAGGAAAAGTTTATTATTTTTCAAGTTTAAAACGTCAATAAACCACTAAACTACATAAATATAAATTTTGCTGGAGATGTACAAAAATTTTCCTGTCAAGTAACTTGGAGATATATTGAGTCACTGAATGTGAACAACTCAAGGAATTCTCATCCAGATGCTGCTTTGAAAAAATAACTGCAATTGATGACATCTGCCTTACAGGAACTATCTTTAAAATGGATGGCTTTAAAAATGACTTAGAAAACCTCAAATTAAATTCTCAGAAACAGACTGATACTCTTAAGGAACTATTACAGCAACACCATACAAAAATAACAAATATAGAGACATTGAAGGGAGACTCAGAGAAAGAATTCCAAAAAGAATTTCTGCTTAAACAGGATTCATGGCTGCTTAACAAAATAGATGACTTAGAAAACAGGCAAAGGAGAAACAACATAAGGATCTTTGGTCTGCCTGAAAACACTGAAGGAGAAGACATTATTTCATTCTTAACGACCTGGATTCCTGAATTTTTAGACTTGAAGAGGGACTTTCATTTGGAATTGAAAGGGCGCATAGAGCACTAAGGAAACCTGCTTCTATCTCAACAAATACTCCACCTAGATCCGTAGTTATAAAATTTCTTTCATTTCTGGACAAGGAACTAATATTAATATCTGCTTGGAGAAAATCACCCTTAAAATACAATCAAAGCCTGATAAGGTTTGACAATGATTATTCTTCCAGAATACCAGAACAAAGGAAAAAAGTCTGGCCAATAATAAAACTGTTGAAACAAAACAACATTAAAGCACAGCTAGCCTTTCCAGCCAAGATAAAAATACTTTTTGCCAATGAGATGAGAACCTTTAATGACTTAAAAGAAGCTACTATATTCATCAAAAACAACAACTTAGTGTATATCCCAGAAGAAATGGAATGGAGGCCCATACTCTTAAAAGAATAAAAGAAACAAATCCTTGGACTGATGCTAGAAAGAAGAAACAAAAAACTGATTCCAAGATAGCTGTCCCAAAAAATAACTCTTACAACTACATCTCTCAAAGTATCAACTGATATGGTACATCACTTGTCATCTGTTTTCATTAAAAAAGGAGGTTTCTTAAACAACTGAGAAACAGAAATTATTTATTCAGAATGTTCAGAGTCCAATAATTCTTCACAAACAAAGGTAGGTCAAGATGGGTTACTATTTACATTGTATTATATGTTGCTTTATTTGGCTTATATATAAACATAGAAGTTTCTATTCCCCTACTTGAACTCAATGAATACTTATCTTGTTCATTTTTCATTTATTTTTACTTAGTTAATTCATTACTTAAGTTATTATAATTCAACAAGGTACCATTCGTCAGAGTTCAGACTCAAATGTAACAAATTAACATCATATATATAATAGTAGTAACAGTAGAGTGTTTTGGAAAATAAATGGTGTCATGGAGACTAATGCCTTTTTCAGTTAAAGTATGATTTAGAAATGTCATGTATATTCTGGTTAAATAACAGTAGAAAGCTCTTAGTACAAATGTCATTATTTTGTCTAAACATAGTTAATATCAATTATGGCAGGTATTATAGCCTCGAGTCCTGTTTGATCGATCCTGATATGGTATGCGCGGATGCAGCTGTGTCTGGCAGATACTACAAATGTCATTATTATTTTGTCTAAACATAGTTAATATCAGTTATAGCAACCAGGTATCGTAGCTTCGAGTGCTGTTTAAGCCTGGCATGGTGTGTGTGGATGCAGCTGTGTCTGGCAGCTGTTGTATGTTGCCGTTTTCATCTCCGGGAAGCTGTGGGTTGCGGCTTGTTATCGAGGTTTACTGATGCTTGTGTATTAGGAAGAGACATTTGGTGTTTTAGGCTGAATCCGGGGGAAGGGGGTGGATAAAACTGTGATTTGGGATATTTTGGAAGAGAATAATTTGTTTATTCATCTGCTGCGTGAGTGGTGGGAAGGCTGGAAGAATGTGATATCTGTTGTTGTGGCGGCTTGTTGGGAGGATTTTTTTTTTTTGATCTGTTTGCTGTCTGTTCTTTTCCTGGCTGCTGCCTTGCAGAAAGGGAGGGAATTCAGGCTAGAAGATGCATTGAAGTGAAGCTTTGCTTCAGGTGCATCGTGAGCCTCTGGTATGCAGTACACAGACACACTAACAGAAACAGATGCTCCCAGGTTGCTGTGGCATCGGAGACAGAGTGACGATAATGCATAAAGGCTCTGAGGAGCCTCCGAGATGATTCTCGGCAATGACGTTTTTGGTTTAAAAAAAAATATATAAATAAATAAATATATATATATATATATATATATATATATATATCTATATATATATATATAAAAAATAAAATGGCTGTTTTAAACCACATGTACATATACTGATGGTCTCTCAACACTTCGTTTAGCTCATTAAGTTGATTCTTGATAAAAAAAAAATTTTTAAAAATTAAGCGCAATTTTATATTTAAAATATGTTTTGGTCCAAACACATTAAGGATTTACATAAGAGTGGAAGTCTGAGTTATTGTGAAAGACTAAGAGTACTTGGTCTTGTGCAGTACCCTTTGCAGTGGTCTGGGAGGTGAGCTTGCTCGGACGTGTTGGGCATATGGGGATAGCTGATTCTAGGGGTGTTTGGGGTTGCCGGGAAGTGCTAGACAGTCATCAGATTTCCTTTGTGGAAATATCTGTGGGAATGGTAGGTGTGTTGAGTGGTTCACTGGCAGAGTGGCCACTGCATGGAACAGGCTGGTAAAATGGAACAGAACAAATATTGGTTTGGATATTTTAAGAACAGCCTGGTAACACACCACATGAACTAGTGAATGGTATTCTAGCAAAACTGGATGGCCATTGTTGCCCGTGCTTGAAGTACTGATATGTGCGTATTTAAAGATGGAAATATACTTATAACAAATAAGAAACTAGAAGGGTCTCATAATTTTAAGCCTATGGACTGTATAAACATGCTTGGAAGGAGCTAATAATAAGAATAAGCATTACAGCTTGTGGTCTCTCAGAACTAAGCAACAGCCAAAAAAAAAATACACACAATAGTTATGTAGTTTATGATTTTAGTAAATCCAGATGTAAAATATATAATCTTCATGCAAGATGAAGCAGTCTGCTGAATTTAGGTATTAAAGACTGGTTTCAATAACATGGGCTTGTGTATAATAACACTACTGTCTTAACTTGTCATAAATGACATACACTACATTGAATATCAAGGGGAAGCATGATGATTTTCTTATATAAGTAAATATGCATAACAAGTCATGTAATTGCTTTAACTTGAATTGTAGTTTTTGTAACCCATCTTGACTATATATGATACTTAAGCGGATACCAAGGTAACTAATGCTTTAGACATGTTATCAAACTGACAAAGTTGTTCAAGAGAAACAATAGAACCCTGAACTTGAAACGCCACAGAATGTAACAATCATATTCTGAACAAATAGTATTAAATTGACAATAGACACTCAGTTTAATAACATGGGCTTGTGTATAATAACACTACTGTTTTAGCTTGTCATAAATGACATACACTATATTGAACATCAAGGGGAAGCATGATGATTTTCTCATATAAGTAAATGTGCATAAGAACTCCTATAATTGCTTTAACTTGAGTTGTGGTTTTGTAACCCGTCTTGACCATACATAATACTTAAGCTGTTACCAAGGTAACTAATATTTTATACATGACATCAAACTGACAAAGTTGTTCAAGGGGAAACAATAGAAGCCTGAACTAGGAATGTCACAGAATGTAACAATCACATTTTGAACAAATAGTATTAAATTGACAATAATCACTCAGTTTAACCTTTGCTGATTATACAAAATAGAGTATTGCCATTTAAATCTAAAAACTTTCAGTATATGCCATAAAATGTCAATTTATAAATATGGAAAGGGAATTTATAATCATTAATTACAGTAAGTGATTTTTTTGTTTTAACCTATAGTTTCACTAATTTTATAATAAGAAATGACAGATATGAATATCCTTATGTGTAGGAAATGGGGGAAGAGGGATGCACTGATAATTAAAATGCACTAACTTTCATCAATGTTCACATAAAACAGACTTGATGCTTTAAGTAAGTTAGCCTCAAACAAAGTGCTGGCAAACAATGAAATATAAGTTCTGATATATCCAGTAGAATACATTGTATTATAAACATTAAGTATAAATATTATTACCATCTGTTTATATTAAGTAATAAGTTTTGAAAGACTTCATCAATAAGGGTGGATATGTTAAATAACTGTAAGCTATAATATTTTACTGAGGTTTTATATATGATACATCCTACTTTACTATGACTGAATTGCTTGTCATCTGTCTTTCATGTAAATATTAATTGCTTATACGGTAAGTAGACATTTATATTGTTTTAGAATTCTGTCTAATCTACAATAGTACTATATCTGTTCAAAATAATATAAATATTGCTTATTCCTATTACAAATATTCTCAATACGATAATTCAATTTATGGAGCTCAGATGTTTTGGATTGTCAAGTTATGAGTGATAATCTGATAGATTTAGGTTTAGCCATCAGATTAAGAATGATTTTCATTCCATGGCTAGTGCGAATCTTAGTTTTGTTAACATTTATTAATTTAAATTTGTTGTTTCACAAAAATACTTTTAGTATGCCTGACCAAAACATTACTTTATTGGTAAACACTCAAAGTATCAAACCTATAATTTCCTTTAAAAGCTCAAACATATACTTTATAGTTATCAGAGGAAAATGTTCATTAGTCACAGTAAAACAAAAATACATAGTCTAAATAACCCAAGATGGATTTAACTTTATTATCTTTAAATACCAATGGCTTAAACAATCCTAGCAAGAGATCAGATCTACTGAAATATTTAAAACTGAACAAAGCACAAATTGTCTTTCTTCAAGAAATTCATTTCAAAACAAATGACAGTTACAAATGGAATCCTAAGGAATATATGATATTGGCACAATCCACTTATAAGACAAAGGCAAAAGGGGTAACAATTTTATAGAAAACAAATGTGAATAACCCAGAAATCATTTATAAGTATGAAGATAAAGAAGGCCTTATGGCATTAGTAATAGTTAACTATAATAACAGAATATGGACCCTAGCCACTCTATACTGGTTCCCTGGCACTGGAACAAGAACTGTTAAAATACACTTGGATTTTATTTCCAATAATTATAAAGGCAACTTAATATTAGGAGGAGATTTTAACTGTATATTTGATATTTCTGAAACTACAAATAAAAGACCACTGCGTACATATGCTGTATCAAAAGCTTTAAATAATTGGGTAGAATTATTTCATCTTGTAGATACTTTCAAATTTAAAGAAGATAAATCTTTGTTGTTTTCCCATCAAGATCACAGATTTGGTACCCAAACTAGAATAGATAAAATGTTTGCTGCCTATAATTTACACTCTAAAATCATTAATTTCTCAATCACTCTCTGCCCCTTTTCAGAACACAATTAAAATTCATTGATACTAAAACTTCAGAATGGGTACAAACCATTAATCTTTAACTCCAGAATTCCAGCATATATAACTAAAATTAGAGAGTTCAAACCCTGGATATTATCTGAATTACAGTTCTTCTTAGATATTCATTACACCACAGAGATAAATAAAATAATGATATGGGACTCATTAAAAGCTTACATGTATGGTAAAACCCTAACTTGGTATTAAAAAAAATCAGAGAATGGGATTCTGAGTTATTAGATCTGCAATCCAAACTTTTGTCAGTAAAAGCTGAAAGAAATCAAAATCATATAGTGATGAAAAAGAAAGTAGCAGTATTAAACAATAAATACAACAAAATTCTAACACACAAAACTAGTTTAGCTTTAGAAAAACTATAAATGAATACCTTGGCCACTTCTCCCAAATATCTTCATAATTTATCCACATGAATCAAAATTCAGTCAAAAGCTAATAACATTAAAAGTATCTTCCATGAAAAGAAAGGGAAAAATGTATCGGATATAGCTGACATTCTTGATGCCTCTAGAAATCACTATATGGAACATTTCCAAAAAGAAAATATACATATCGATCAATTAAATCTAGATGAAAAATATTCTAATATAAAAAAATACCAGAAAAATTAAAACTAGATCTGCAAGCACCAATATCCTACAAAGAAATTACAGCTACAATAAATGAGGGTAAGAATAATAAAGCTCCAGGTATAGATGGCATAATTATGGAAATATATAAACTTTTTCCTTCAAAGATACTATCCCTCTTCCATAAAATTCTATTAGAAATTCAGTCACAAGCTTTAATACCACCCTCTTGGTGATATTCCTTAATCACACCAATCCTAAAGGAAAACAAATCACCAAACCTCTGTACCTCGTATAGACCTATATCATTATTAAATAATGACTATAAGATATTTATGACAATATTAACTAACAGAATGAAAATACCACTATCCAAAACAATAAATAATGATCAAACTGGATTTATATATCATAGACACACTCATGACAATATTAAAAGCATAATCTCTCTTAGATTGTTTATAAAGAAAATAAACACTCATAATTGGCTTAAATATAGAGAAAGCATTTGATTCCCTAAATTGGGACTGTTTATTCAAAATCCTAATGCTATTTGAATTTCCTGCATCCTTTTGTCATCTCTTAAAGAATATATATATATATATATATATACAAATAATGTAGCATATGTCAAGTTAGGTCCTTTTACATCTGAATCTATATATATAACAAAATGCACTAAACAAGGATGTCCCATGCCACCTGCTATTTGCTATGGCTATTGAAATATTGGCAGATTCAATTCATAACAGTATAAAATCAAAGGAATAGATGTTTATGAACAATACAATTCTGAAGTAATGCTATTTGCTGATGACATATTACTAACATTATCTAATACAAAAGAGACATTAGAATAATTAGATATATTAATTGACAAATTTCACATGACTTCAGGACTCCATTTCAATAAATCAAAATCAATTTTTTTATTTTTAAATAAAAAAAGAAGAACTGTAGGCTAAGGGAGATCACATCACAGGGAAACAAGAATCTACCTTAAAATATCTAGGAATTGAGTTATGCAAAGATAATAATGAATTAGTCTCAAAAAACTACAATATCATCAACACAATTAAAATCTCTGTGGAAAATGGAACAAAATAATATTAACATTTAAAAAGACTACAG
The DNA here is from genome assembly GCF_019279795.1 of Protopterus annectens. Lineage (NCBI taxonomy): Eukaryota > Metazoa > Chordata > Ceratodontiformes > Protopteridae > Protopterus > Protopterus annectens. Next base: position 280,196,441 of record NC_056750.1, on the reverse strand, counting down.
TTAATAAAAATGGTTTTACTGCCCAAGATCCTTATAGCCTTGGCAATACGACTGTTACCAGAAAAGAATATACTTAAAATAAATTCATGCCTAATAAAATTTTTATGGTTTCCCAAAAGAAACAGAATAGCTTTAATACATCATATCAGATCATGGAAACACGGAGGATTAAACTTTCCTGATATAGAAACATATATAAAAGCATCAGTATCTAAAACAGTCTCAGATTGGATAAGTCCAAATTACTCTGCAGATTGGAAAGAATTACTAACTGTAATATCAGTAAATGAATTTGATTTACAAAAAAAAATTTCAAATAACAGATAAAAAACAATTTGCCATGGCACATATGTATTAGTATGCAATGTAACATAACTAAACCCACTAAAACTTGCATGATTAATTATTACATTGACTCATTTAGGAAAATTATTAATGCAAATATAGATTTAAAAATCTGGTTTGATCTTTTAACACCATTTATAGTCACAAAGAACTTTTCACATAAAATATATATTGAAATTATTAATTCTTGGTAACAGAAAGGATTTGTTTGTTGGCTCCAGTGTATCAAAGAACTAAAAGTTTTAGATATGCAAGTAATAAAAACAACATACAAAATTCCACAACAGGACTGGCTAATTTTACAGAGTATTTTGTCATATTTGCAAGATCTAAGTAGAATAATTAAGAATTTTTCATTTAAAGAAATACCTAAATTTACGAAATGCATATATGAAATCATATATAATGACTTTGACATGGGAAACAGTATTTCAAAATTTTACAAAATATTGCTAAACTATAAAACAACACCCAAAACCTCATATTGGAAATATGTAACACGAGGACACTCAATACAGTTAACTGAAGATATTAAAACAAATATATTATTGATAAAATATACATCCTTTACACAATACTGGAAAGTTTTTAATTGGAAATGCTTGCACAGAGCATTCTTAACCCCAGACAGAATCAGTAGAATTAGTTCTTCCATAAAAGGAATATGTTGGAGAGGTGAGGAAGTACACAGTGCAGATTGGAACCACATTTTCTATGATTGTGTTAAAATTAAGCCATTTTGGAATGGTGTTAATAACTTTCTACAAGCTTTATTTAATGAATCATTTTATTTAACTAAAGCTCTTGTATTATTAAATGTGAACAAAGGTCCTCATTTGAATAGGTCAAACATGTATCTAGTATGGACTATACTTGCAATTTCAAGGAACTGTATGACAAGAAGATGGAATACAAACACAATACCAACTTTGGACGACTTCTGCAGCCTACTGAAGGCCACAGCATTGTTGGAAATTAAAATTAAAGAACTAAGAATTTATCCAAAGCCATTTATCAACAACCCTTGGGGAAAAGTCTTATCGATTGACACTATACAATAATTGATCAGGCACTCTGATAATGGATTGGGCATACTTATAAAGTAACTGTATACATTAAGATCTGTTATAGTGTCAGGCTAATGTAAATAGTGTACATACTCTGTCTGTGTATGTATGCATACGTGCATATATTATACATTTTATACATACAGACAAGCACACACACATAACATAATCTAGTACCAAGGAAATGTAGTTTTCCAGCCTTAAGGGTATTGCACACTGGAAGAAAAAAAAAACGAGTTGTACAGGAACAATTACATTTGGTAGCGGCATAACTTGTTGTATATGATATGTATTAGAGATCACTTTGCATTCTTAATAAAACTCGGAAAATTGGATTCAAGCTGATATTGCTTGTTTAAATCTTGGTTTATTAAATTAAAACACGAGATGGGCACTTTTGTCCTTGTCAGAGCTTCATCGGATCTAAACTATACATAGCAGTAACAAGCAATATGTATACTTTTGAATTTTCCATATAAAATGTAAATTATAGCAAAGGCTTTAACTCAGGAGCACTTAGATCACATTTAGTGACAGTAATTGAACAGTGGTGCATATAGTTTGCATTTTTGTGATTGGTGCTTTTTACTCCGCATCTAAGTAAATACAAAGTCATTAGGTATTTGGCTGTATGCTGAGTATAATGCTAAATAATGTAAGCATCTAGTCCTGCATTTTTGTTAAACGAAAATAGTATATAGTACAATAAATGGCAGTGAGACTACATCATTTCTTCTGTAAAAAACTATACTCTCCATAGTGAACTTGTGGCTAACCTTGTTATGCCTGAGGTTCAAATGTTGTACATAATCAACCTAGTTCTAAGGGAGCTTGTCATAATAATAAGATCAGTAGTGTGCTTTTTACTCCTTATTTAAGTAAGTACAAAGTCACTGTGTTTGCTTTTTACTCCTTAGCCAAGTAAGCTTTTTACTCCTTGTCTTATATATATATATATATATATATATATATATATATATATATATATATATATATACTATTTAGTACACACTAGGTTTCCCTTCATTTTGTTTGTTGGCATTTGATTGAACTCTGAAACTCGTTGGTTAGAAAACTTAATTCAGCCGAATGAGATGACTGATCATGTCATTCAGTGTAGTATAGTTGTACAGAGTTCTGTAATAGACAAATAGAAGTAATGTTGAAGTACTTGAAGATGTTTACCTGACTACCATTGTTACCTGTAGACCATCACTGCTGGTGCAATTTCTGTTTGTGTGGCAGTAGCTATAGCTGCCCACTAGATCACTCTGGGAGTTGTCTGTGACTTGTAAGAGAGAAACCAATTCTCTGTGTGGTATTTTCTATTTTCTTGAGAGACCAATTCTCTGTATGGTATTTTCTATTTTCTTAGTGGTTATGCAGCCATGGAAATTGTATATACGGAGGTGTAGGTGACAGAAGAAGCTTGTCTTCCTTCTCTTTTTTAAGGTGTTGTAGATGTTCTTCATGTTTCACTGTTGCAGTCATTACATTTGGGTTATCTGCTTTGCAGTAGCTCTTAGTCGGTCTGATTAACAAAGCCTTGGGTCCTGCGTCGGTTGCTGTCCCTTCTTCCATGACGCCAGGACGTCAGGGGTATAAAACATGCAGCCGACGCCATTACATCAGTCTTTCTTGCCGTGCGATGCCCAAAGCAGAAGCAGTTCGCAAGTGCTGGTCGGCCGACTCCTGAAATTTTCGTTTTCAAGTTTCAGAATCGAAGTCTTCAACTAAAGCTAAGTACCCTGTTGGGGAAACTTTTTCTTGCTCCTTACCGATGTCAGTAAAAGTTAATAATTGCATTACTTGTGGAAAGCAAATACCTCATAATGATTTTAATTCGTACTGTATTCCTTGCCTAGGCCCTGACCACGACGTACCTTGCTGTCGGGTTTGTGCTTTATTTAATCAGCGTACTATCCGTCATCTGTATATTTTCGCCTCTAAATATTTCGGTTCTCGGTTTAATTATCCAGAAATGTCATTGGTTAGCCGTCCGACTACTGGGATTCCGAAATAACAAAAAGATAAAGACAGAGACAGGCCGCCGAGGTCCAAAACTGCCAACAACGCTTCTCCTAAGCCAGTCGCCAGTACTCAGTGAGGCGCTTTCGCAGCCCCTGATACCCGCTACTTCTGATTCGCAGGCCTCTATTGAGACCCATTCAGAGTCCTGTATACTGCGAGATGCTTCAGTTACGGAACCCATGGATGTCTCTACCTTGGATGGGTCCGGAGCCGCTGTGCAGGCACTGGCTTCTGAGGGTGTATTCAGGCCTACAGACTTGCATATTAAACTGACGCCTGTTTCTTCACTTAGGCCTAAATCTCGAACCATGCCTAAAAAAACGACACCCAGACTGCATGCTCAGGCCTCTATGCCTAAAAAACAAATGATAAGAATGGCTGAAGATCTAATAACTCTAATCAGGGGAAGCCACCCCCCCCCCTTCTAAGAGGCCTAGGACTGAAGTTGTTTATGAATCTTCTGACCAGGATTCTGTTTTTTCTGATTCTTCTGATGATCTGGATTTGCCCTTATGAACTTATGAGGATTCTGATGCAGGGGACTCTATCCCCTCTGCTTCCCCTCCAGTGGATTTTTCTTTTGGTGAAACCTTAATACTCTTAAGGGAGCATTTTCACTGGGAAAGCCAGGATTTTTCTGATTCAGAAAAGCGGCTTAGGGATTTCTTACTCCTGCCTCAGCATAGGCCTTTAGCTATTCCTCCTGCACTGGACATTGTTGATGATGCTTTTTCTGAATCTAGTTTGGCCCCTGATTCCTTGCCTCCTACTCCCAGAAAACCTGACAGATATTACAGGGTCCCTGAGTCACACAAGTTCCTTTTTTAAAAATCCTATTGCGGATCCAGAGACTATTTCACAGGGGCACAAGAGCATTAAGGCTTCTACTGCTAAAAATCCTACCCCTTCTGATAGAGATTCCAGGGCGCTGGATAGATGGGGTAAGAAGGTTTACACTTCTGCAACCTTGGCCATTAGGGCTTTAAACTGCCAGTTTCATATATTAAAGTATCAGCAACATGTTATTGGATTGCTTAAACAGAAAATGATGTTGATTACTGACTGTGTGGAAAATAAGGAATTACAGGATTTAATGCATTCTGCTGAACAGGTTGGAAAACATACTTTGCAATGTGGATTTGATTCATTAGAGGCCTCTTGCAGGGCTGCTGATGTTCATTGTGTTTCACTGTTGCAGTCATTACAGTTGTGTTATCCTGCTGGCAGACTAACCACAGTCGGCCTGAATTTCAAAATCCTGGTCCAGCGTTGGTTGCTGTCGCCTCCTCCCTGACGTCAGTGCGCCAGGGGTATAAAAGATGCAGCTGACGCCATTTTCTACAGTCTTTCTTGCCGCGCGGTGCCCGAAGCAAAAGCAGTTCGCAAGTGCCGGTTGGCCGACTCCTGAGATTTTCAAGTTCAAATTTCAGATCCGAAGTCTTCATTAAAGCTAAGTACCCCGTTGGGGGAAACTTTTTTCTTGCTCCAGACCGATGTCAGAAAAAGTTAATAATTGTATTTCTTGTGGGAAGCAAATACCACATAAGGATTTTCATTCTTACTGTATTCCTTGCCTAGGCTCTGACCACGACGTTGCTAGTTGTCTTTTATGTGCTAGATTTAACCAATGCACTATTAAGCGTCGGTACGATTTTGCATTTCATTACTTTGGCAGAAGATTTAGTTATATAATGCCGTCAGAACAGCCGACTACCGGCGTTTATAAAAAGCGCAAAGATAAAGAAAAGGACAGGCATCCGAGGTCCAAAACAGATGACGAGATTTCTGCTAGGCGAGCCGCCGGTTCTCAGTGAGGCGCTTTCGCAGCCCCTGATGCCCGCTACCTCAGAGACACAGGCCGCTTCCGACTCCCGCAAGGAGCCGACTAGGCCGCTGGAAACTCAAGGTATTGGACCCTCGGAAACTATTCCCTCAGATTGGTCCGGAGCCGCTGTGCAGGCATTGGCTTCTGAGGGTGTTTTCAGGTCTACACAGTTATATGTGAAAACGACTTCAGCTTCAAAGGCAAAGACTAAAGCACCTGTAAAGACAAATAAACAACATTCCCCTGGACAGGCCTCCATGCCTAAAAAACAGATGCTCAAAATGGCCGAAGACCTAATTACTTTGATCAGGGGTTCATATCCCCCTCCTGATAAGAGGCCTAGGCAAGAGACAGAATATGAATCTTCAGCCAGGTTTCCATTTCCTCTGATTCCTCTTCTGAACAGGAATACTCTCTTCCTCCCAATGAGGATTCTGATGCTGAAGAATCTATCTCTTCAGCCTTTCCTCCTGAGGATTATCCTTTTGGGAAGACCCTGCATACTATGAGGGAGCACTTCCACTGGGAGAGCCAAGATTACTCAGAATCTAAGAAAAGGCTCAGAGACTTCCTTTTACTACCTCAGCACAGGCCCCTTGCTATTCCTCCTGTTTTAGACATGGTAGATGATGTATTTTCAGAGTCCGGTTTGACTCCTGACTCTTTATCACCAGCTCCTGTTAAGCCAGACAGATACTACAGGGTTCCTGATTCACATACATTTCTTTATAAAAACCCTGCTGCTGACCCAGAAACTATCTCTCAGGGTCCCAAAGGGGTCAAGGCTTCCACTGCAAAAAACCCTATCCCCTCTGATAGGGATTCAAGGGCTCTGGACAGATTGGGGAAAAAGATTTACACTTCTGCTACCTTGGCCGTACGGCCCTTAAATTGCCAGTTTCATATGCTTAAATATTAGCAATACCTTATGTCACTGCTTAAACAGAAAATGTTGACAAATTCTGAATGTGCAGAAAACAAAGAAATGCAGGATTTATTGCATGCAGCTGAACAAGTGGGAAAGCATACTTTGCAATGTGGTTTTGATTCTCTGGAGGCCTCCTGCAGGGCCGCTGTTACGGGTTCTGTCATTAGGAGGCATGCTTGGTTAAAGGAACAGAATCTGCCTGATCATGTTAAAGCAAAATTATTAGATGCTCCATTACAGCATGATACCTTGTTTGGTGTTAAAGCAGAAGAGGTGTTGAAGAAAATGGAGGACAAAGCTAAATCTATGCAAACAGTCAAGGATTTCTTACAGGTACAGCCTCCCAGATTTAGCAGGAACTGGCCTGCAAAGAATTGGTCCTTTCCAGTGTCAGACAGGCCACAGAAAGGCACATACAGACGCCCAAGAGGCAGATCCCAGCCCCAAGGCTCATACAGGTCTAAACAATGGGGTGCTTCTACCTCCAAAAGCAGAGAAGATAAATCACAGCCATATAGAAAGCAGTCTCAATGACTTCCCCTGCCAGCACCAAGCACTTATCTTCTGGCAGCTCTTTTAGGGGGAAAACTCGCACTTTTTTCACAAAATTGGCACATGATCACCCAGGACAAATGGGTCTTGAATATAGTGTCAGAAGGCTACAGGTTCCACTTTCACACCCTGCCAAGGGCAAACGGTATGCCAGACCTGCCATACAACCAATGGGCAGAGGCACAAAAACAAGTTTCATCCCTCATGGACATGAGGGCCATTCAACGAGTACCACAACAAGAGCAGGGACTAGGATTTTACTCAAGACTGATCTTGATGCCCAAAAATGACAAAGCCTGGAGACCAATAGTGGACCTGTCTATTCTAAACACATTTCTGGATATTCCAAAATTCAAAATGTTGACTCTGCAGCAGCTTCTGCCCATGCTGGGCAAGAACGCTTGGCTTGTGACTTTAGACCTAAAAGAGGCATACCTGCATGTCCCAATCAGACAATCATGCAGAAGATACCTCAGATTTATAGCTGGCTCAATGCAGTACCAATTTTCTGCACTGCCCTTTGGCTTATCTACTGTGCCCAGGGTCGTCACAAAATATCTGGCATCAGTAATTGCATTTTGCAGACAAAGAGGAATACAATGTTGTCCTTACTTGGACAACTGCCTTATTCAAGCAGGGAACAAGGACATTCTACTACAGCATCTGGCATTTGTAAAAAGATTACTAACATGCCTAGGGTACACAGTAAACGAAAAGAAATCAAAACTAGTACCCTCTCAAGAGATAGTATTCCTGGGTCCAAGCTTAAATACAATTGCCCAGATGGCTTATTTCAAGCCAGAAAAACAAAGACAACTGACTACTTATTTCAAAATGTTGGCAACAAAGACCCAGTTATCTGCAAGAAAAATTCTGCAGGCGTTGGGCTTCATGGCATCCTGCATTCTGCTAATTCCATATGCAAGACTGCATATGAGGAAACTACAATGGTATCTAAAAAGTGTTTGGACTCAACATTGTCACAGCCTAGAAGCAATAATTACCCTCATTCCCTGCCTGCAACAGGAGTTTCGATGGTGGACAAAGGCCTGTCACCACAAGGGACAGCCGTTCACTTTACCCACAGCCAGGCAGACATTAACAACAGATGCATCAGATTATGCATGGGGGCGCATATGGCAGGAAGATGTATTCAGGGCACATAGTCTGCAAGCCAAATGCATCTACATATCAATCAAAAAGAGATGCTAGCTGTTCAGAATGCCCTGACAGCCTTCAAGGATCTACTTCATCCAGGACAACTATTGATAAAGACGGACAATACTACAGTCATGTGGTACATAAACAAGCAGGGAGGCACACATTCCTACCCCCTCTGCAGACTAGCCATGACTTTGTGGGACACAGCATTGACTTACCAAGTACATCTGCAAGCACAATTCCTGCCAGGAAAGATAAATACTCTGGCAGACTAAGCAGAAACCTAATGGATCCCCACGAGTGGAAATTGGATCCACAAGTCTTCAGCATGATAACAAGGAACTGGGGATGCCCGGACATAGACCTATTTGCCTCCCCTCACAACTGCCAACTACAGCGATTCTGCACAAGGACTTATCACAAGCAAGCATGGAACGTGGATGCTCTATCTTTCAGCTGTTAAAACTTAACAGTATATGCTTTTCCTCCACTGCCTCTCCTCCACAAGGTACTCCTAAAGGTCAGACAAGAGAAGCCAAAAATGATACTGATTGCCCCAGCCTGGCCCCGCCAGCACTGGTACCCAATCCTAAAGAACTTGTCTCAGTGCCCAGCCTGGACATTACCTCAAATTCCTCACTTTTTGACCCAACAAAACAGTCAGATCCTGCACAGCCAACTCAGGACCTTAAATCTGGCAGCATGGCAGATAATGTAGCCATTCAAAACACACCTCTCTCTAAAGCGGTGATGGATGTTATTTTGGAGGCCAGGAGGCCTACACCAGAAAATCTTATGCAGAAAAATGGAAGAGATTCTGTGCTTGGAACCAGGCACAAGCAATTGACACGATTGTACCAGATATTCCTCAGATTTTGCAATACTTAACTGAGATGCTGGACAAAGGCCTATCCTTTTCATCAATTAAGATTCATGCCTCTGCCATTTCAGCTCATTACAATACAGAACCACCTATTTTTTTCTCATCCATTACTAAGGCAGTACCTCAGAGGGGCCAAAAACATAAGACCTCCAAGGGGAGCACCAATACCTGCATGAGACCTCAATTATGTCTTGGAAAACCTCACACTGCCTCCTTTTGATCCAGCCTCTACAGCTGATATAAAATTCTTATCCTGGAAAACAGCTCTGCTCCTAGCAATAACCTCTGCAAGACGAGTCGAGTTACAGGCACTCATGGCTGTGGAACCTTTTATCATTTTCCATCCTGACAGGGTTTCTCTGAGGACAAACCCGACATTTATGCCTAAAGTAGTGTCCAGTGTGGCGCTTAACCAAACAATTAATTTGCCTACCTTTTATCCAAACCCACAGAATAAGGGTGAGAGACTTCTGCATTCTTTGGACATTCACAGGCAGCAACGCTTCTACTTGGACAGAACCAAAGTTTCAGAAAAACTCAACAACTTCTAGTGGCATATGCTGCAGGATCACAAGGAAAGGCTATCTCAAAGCAGACTATTTCAAAGTGGATAGGCCACTGCATTCGTTTCTGCTATTCACAGCATGGCAAATTAGTTCCTAAGGGCATTAGGCCACATTCAACCAGAGCAGCAGCCACTTCAGCAGCCTTCCTCAGAGGAGTACCAACCAAAGACATCTTAGAGGCTGCAACTTGGAGTTCAGTGCACACTTTTACAAAGCACTGTCACTTACCTCTCTACTCTAAATCCAGGGCAGGCTTTGCCACTGCAGTTCTGCAGGGCCTCATAGCCTCTCCTAATCTTATTTAGCCCCAGCCTCCCAACCTTAGCTTTGGGATTCAACCCAATTGTAATGATTGCAACAGTGAAACACGATGAACATAGTACAGTTGTGTACCTACCATAAATGTAGATGTTCGAGTGTATTCACTGTTGCAGTCCAGGTTACCCACCCACCATCCTCCTTTCCTTTAATGAGACTTATCTGTACTTCTCTATTCTATACAACCTATGTGGTGTATTTGCTTGTAGATGAAGGAAAAGTTTACTTTAGTGCATGCATGCTTATTGGCATAATTTAGCCTACCCTTTAGGGGGCACCTGACATCTGGGGCAAGCAAAACTGAAGAAAATGGTGTCGGCTGCATCTTTTATACCCCTGGCGCACTGACGTCAGGGAGGAGGCGACAGCAACCGACACCGGACCAAGGCTTTGGAATTCAGGCCGACTGCGGGTAGCCTGCCAGCAGGATAACCCAATTGTAATGACTGCAACAGTGAATACACTCGAACATCTACATTTATGGTAGGTACACAACTGTACTTTACTGGGTCTGTGCTCAGAAGGCATGCTTGGCTTAAGGAGCAATCTTTGCCTGATCATGTTAAAGCTAAATTGCTGGATGCTCCCTTAAATCAGGACAACCTGTTTGGCAACAAGGCTGAGGAAGTTCTTAAAAAGATGGAAGATAAAGCTAAATCTATGCAAACTGTTAAAGATTTCTTACAAGTTCAGCCTCCTAGATTTAGTAGGCACTGGCCCTCTAAGAATTGGTCCTTTCCAGCCCCTTCCAGGTCTTCTCAAGCCAAACCCAGACACAGCAGAAACCCCAGGTTTCAGTCCCAGGGGACACACAAGACTAAACAGTGGGGGGTTTCCACACCCAAATCAGGGAGTAGTAAGACTCCCCTATGGAAAACTGTCTCAATGACTTGCTTTTAAAATTTCCAAGCACTGCACCCTTAGGCGGAAAGATTGGTCTGCATGCCAAAAACTGGGAACTCATTACCCAGGACAAATGGGTTTTAAATATAGTGTCCCAAGGATACAGATTTCACTTCCACACCTTACCAACACCAAGTGGCTGGCCAGATCTACCCCCAAATCAGTGGGCAGAGGCCCAAAATCAAGTACTTTCTCTTTTAAGCCTGGGGGTTATTCAGTTAGTACCAGAAGAGGAAAAGGGACAAGGTTTCTATGACTTTTCCTGGTACCCAGAAAAGGCAATCCATGGCATCCTATCCTAGACCTTTCTACTCTAAATACCTTTCTGGTGATTCCAAAATTCAAGATGCTGACTCTTCACCAGCTGCTTCCTATGTTAGGGAAAGATGCATGGCTGGCAACACTAGACTTAAAAGAAGCATACCTGCACATCCCTATCAGGGAGTCTTGCAGAAAATACCTACGCTTCAAAGCAGGCTACATGCACTATCAGTTCTCTGCACTGCCCCCTGGCTTATCTACTGCGCCCAGGGTATTCACAAAGTGCCTAGCTCCAGTCATTGCATTTTGCAGGCAAAGAAATATTCAAATATACCCATACGTGGACGATTGTCTAATTCAGGCAGAAAGCCAGGACATACTTTTGAATTATCTGGCCTTTGTTCAAAGGGTACTGACTTGTCTGGGGTATACCATAAACAAAAAGAAATCACAACTGGTACCCTGTCAACAAATTATATTCCTGGGAGCAAGCTTGAATACAACTTCCCAGATGGCTTTCCTCACGCCAGAGAAACAGATTCTTTTGACAACCTACTTCAAACAAGTGGCCACAAAAGCCCAGTTACCTGCAAGGCAAATACTGCAAGCCTTGGGGTTCATGGCCTCCTGCATTCTTCTAATTCCATATGCAAGACTGCATATGAAGAAACTGCAATGGTATCTCAAAAGCCTATGGTGTCAACATTCACAGGATCTAGAAGCAATGATTCCTATTATACCTTGCCTACGCCTAGAGTTCCTTTGGTGGGCAGTGGCCTGCCACCAAAACAAGGGACTACCTTTGACACTACTCCCTGCTGCCCAAACCTTGACAACAGGTCCATCAAACTATGCATGGGGGGCTCACCTGGAAGGGAAGTGCATCCAGGGCAAATGGAGCCCAACTCAAATGCACCTACACATAAATCAAAAGGAAATGTTAGCTGGACAGAATGCTCTGACAGTCTTCAAGGACCACATTCTTCCAGAGGACAACTAATGGTAAAGATGGATAACACCACAGTCATGTGGTACATAAACAAGCAGGGGGGTACCCATTCTTACCCCCTCTGCAGACTAGCCATGGCATTGTGGAACACAGCCTTGAGTTACCAGGTGAGTCTACAAGCTCAATTCCTGCCAGGAAAACTAAGTACACTGGCAGATGGACTAAGCAGAAATCTTATGGACCCACACGAGTGGAAACTGGAACCAAGGATTTTCAACATGTTGACAAGCAAATCGGGGAGCCCAGATATAGACCTGTTTGCCTCCCCCCAGAACTATCAATTGGAAAAATTTTGCAGAAGGATTCCCCACAAACTAGCTTGGAAAGTGGACGCTCTATCCTTCAGCTGGAAAAACCTATCAGTTTATGCCTTTCCTCCTCTGCCTCTGCTCTCCAAAGTAGTACTAAAGATCAAACAGGACAAGCCAAGGATGATCTTAATTGCACCAGACTGGCCACGACAACACTGGTACCCCCTCCTGCGCAGTGTGACACTCTTGGCCCCATGGCATCTGCCTCAGACTCCTTCCCTGTTGTCTCAGCAGGAGAACCAGATTCTGCACCCTCAGCTGCAAACCCTGAACCTAGCAGCCTGGCTAATTACCTAATCTCTCCTTTACCACCCCTCAGCAAATCAGTGATGGATATCATTTTAGAGGCTAGGAGGCCTAGTACTAGCAAATCTTATGCTGCAAAATGGAAAATATTTTGTACCTGGAACCAATCTCAAGGGACAAGTGCAGCAGTGCCCAATTTACCTCAGATTCTACAATATTTGACTGAGATGCTTCATATGGACCTGTCCTTTTCCTCCATCAAAATCCATGCCTCAGCCATTTCAGCTCATTATAACACAGATCCTCCCCTCTTCTCTCACCCACTGCTCATGCACTTTCTCAGAGGGGCCAAAAGTTTAAGGCCACCCAGGAGAGCGCCAACTCCTGCCTGGGACCTTAACTTTGTCTTGGAAAAACTCACTCTTCCTCCTTTCGAGCCAACTGCTACTGCAGATTTAAAATTCCTTTCCTGGAAAACAGCTTTCCTTTTAGCAATCACTTCTGCAAGACTGGTATCTGAATTACAGGCCCTTATAGCAGTGGAGCCTTTCATCATCTTTCATGCGGACACGGTGTCCCTCAGAACCAATCCCTCCTTCATGCCCAAGGTAGTAACCAGTGTGGCTCTTAATCAGTCCATTCATTTGCCTACCTTCTTTCCTAACCCTCAGAACAAAGGGGAACGGATACTGCACTCCTTAGATGTGCATAGACAACTTAGATTTTACTTGGACAGGACTAAACCTCAAAGGAAATCTGAACAGCTGCTGGTGGCATTTGCTACAGAGACAGAGGGGAAAGCTATTTCAAAGCAAACCATTTCAAAACGGATAGGCCACTGCATTCATTTCTGCTATGAGCACCATGGAAAACCTATCCCACAGGGCATCAGACCCCATTCAACCTGGGCTGCATCTACCTCTACAGCCTTTCTCAGGGGCGTCCCTACAAGGGACATCCTAGAAGCTGCTACCTGGAGTTCTGTACATACTTTCACCAAGCATTATCATTTGCCAATTTTCTCTAAATCCGGAGCTGGTTTTGTCTCTGCAGTCTTGCAGTGCCTTATAAATGGTCCTAATTCTATTTAAATTCCTCCACCCAACCTTAGCTTTGGGAATCTACCCAAATGTAATGACTGCAACAGTGAAACACGAAGAAAATAGTGCAGTTGTGTACACTTACCATAAATGTAGATGTTCGAGTGTATTCACTGTTGCAGTCCTGGTTACCCTCCCGCCAGCCCCCTTTCTTCTTTTGTCTATATCTCTACTCTCACTTACTATGCTCAAAAAGCTTTTTGGTGTATTTGCTTTTTTGTTGGAGGTATATCCTTGTATTATAGATTTAATTGCTTCCCATTAGGGGGCACCTGACACCTTGGGCAAGAAAAACTGATGTAATGGCGTCGGCTGCATGTTTTTTACCCCTGACTACCTGATGTCATGGAAGAAGGGACAGCAACCGATGCAGGACCCAATACTTTGTTAATCAGGCTGACTGAGGGCTACTGCAAAGCAGATAACCCAAATGTAATGACTGCAACAGTGAATACACTTGAATATCTACATTTATGGTACGTGTACACAACTATACTTTCTAGTTAGACAAAAATGAGGATGTTCTTCATGTTTCACTGTTGCAGTCATCACATTTAGGGTATCCCTGCCAGGGTAGCCCTCGGCCGGCCCGAATACCAGAGGCCTAGAATTTCTGCATCGGTTGCTGTCACTTCAGGACTGATGTCAGGTCGTCAGTAGTATAAAGTAAGGCAGCCGAAGCCATTACATCCGTCTTTCTTGCCGAGGAGCCCGAAGCAGAAGCAGTTCGCACAAGTGCTAGTCGGCCGTTACCTGAATTTCGTCATCCGAATTGAAGCTGATGTCTTCTAAAGCCAAGTACCCTGTTGGGGATCCTTTTTTCTTGCTCTAACCAATGCCAGGATAAAGACAGAGACAGACCACACAGGTCCAAACCCACCGACGACGCTTCCGTTAAGTTAGTTGTCAGTTCTCCGGTCCTCAGTGAGGTGCTTTTGCAGCCCCTGATGCCCGGTTCTTTGGATTCGCAGGCCGTTACTGAGACCCTTTCGGAGTCCGGTATGCTGCAAAACTCTTCTTCGACTAAGAAACCTGCGGTTGTCTCTACCTTGGATGGGTCCGGAGTTGCTGAGCAGGCACTGGCTTCCGAGGAAGTACTTCGCACTACTGATTATCGACACAAACCAATGACTTCTTTCGCGTCTACCATTCATTCGAAAACTACCTAGTTTCTGAGGCCCAGGATACGAACCTTGCCCAAGAAACCGACGACTCAATTTCAGACACCTACTTCCTTGCCTCAGTCTCAAATGCTTAAAGTGGTGGAAGACCTTATAATGCTGAACAGGGGAAGCCAAGCTACCCATTCCAAAAGAAGAAGAGATCTCTCCCCAGTAGTTTTGTCCGAATAGGAGTCTGATGACTCTGATGCATCTGAATATGAAAGATGCGATCCCTCTCTGCTTATGAGAATTCTGATGCAGAGTGAATCCATTCCTTGAGCCTCTCCACCAGAGGATTATTCCTTTGGGAAAACCTTCATACTTTAAGGGAGCATTTCCAATGGGAATGTCAGGACTACCCTCAGTCTAAAAAGAGACTCAGAGAATTCTTAGATCTTCCATGGCACAGACCCCTTGCCATTCCACCTGTCCTGGATGTTGTGGATGATGTTTTCTTGGAATCTGGTTTGACTCCTGACACCCTCCCTCCTGCTCCCAGAAAACCTGACAGGTACTACAGAGTCCCTGACTCACACAAATTTCTTTTCAAAAATCCTACTGCTGACCCTGAGGTTATTTCTCAAGGGCCTAAAGGAATTAAAGCAACTTCTGCTAAGAATCCCACCCCCTCAGACAGGGATTCCCGAGCACTAGACAGATGGGGTAAACAAGTATACACCTCAGCTACTCTTGCTATCAGAGCACTAAGTTGTCAGTTCCATATGCTAAAATTTCAGCAACATACCATGGAACCCCTCAAGCAAGAAATTTCATCCTTTCCTGCTTGTGCAGAAAATAGAGTTACAAGGGTTAATGCACTCTGCAAGTCAAGTAACTAAGCACACCTTACACTGTGGTTTTGACGCCCTAGAAGCTTCTTGCAGGGCAGCAGTCACCGGTTCATTCCTTAGAAGGCATGCGTGGCTTAACGAACAACCCTTGCCAGACCATGTCAGATCTAAATTATTGGATGCACCCTTGCACAAAGACAATATATTTGGCACCAAGGCAGAGGAGGTCTTAAAAAAGATGGAGGAAAAAGCTAAATCTATGCAGACAGTTAAGGATTTCCTACAGGTTCAGCCACCTAGGTTCAGTAGGCATTGCCCCGCTAAGCGTTGGTCCTTTCCTGCCCCCTCCAGATCAGTTCAGCCCAGACCCCGGGGAAGCAGACCCCTCAGACAGCAGCCACAGGGAATGCAGAGATCAAACCAATGGAGTTCATCCACTTCTAAACCAGGGAGTGCAAAGCCACCCCCTCATGGTAAGAGGTCACAATGACTCTCCACTTCCACCTCCTCCCTCTGCCCACCTGAACTTGCTCCTAGGAGGAAAACTCTCCTTCCATGCAAGCACTTGGGCCACCATTAACCACGACCACTGGGTCCTCAACATAGTGTCCCAGGGATACAAATTTTCTTTCCACACACTTCCCAACTCCAAAAGGGTTCCCAGATCTTCCTCCAAACCAGTGGGCAGAGGCGAAAAAGCAAGTCCTTTCCTTGCCCTCTATGAGGGCAATAGTGCACATTCCTGCAGAACAGATAGGCCAAGATTTCTACTCCAAACTTTTTCTGGTACCCAGAAAAAAGGGCACCTGATGCCCCATCCTCTATCTATCCATTCTAAACACCTTCCTGGTGATACCAAAATTCAAAATGCTCACCCTCCAGCAACTACTACCTATGCTGTCCAAGAATGCTTGGCTATCCACCCTAGACCTAAAAGAGACCTACCTCCATATCCCAATCAGGGAATCATGCAGGAAATAACTACGTTTCAGAGAAGGATCTCTGCACTTCTCTTTGGCGTATCTACTGCTCCCAGAGTTTTCACCAAATGTATGGCTCCCGCCAATGCTTTTTGCAGACAAAGAAATATACAAATTTACCCATACTTAGACGACTGCCTGATTCAGGCTGACAGTGAGGAAAAGCTGCTCAAGCACCTGGCCTTTGTAAAGTCCCTACTGTCTTCCCTGGGGTACACTGTCAACGAAAAGAAATCCAAACTAGTGCCCACTCAAAGGATTACATTCCTGGGAGCAAGCCTGGACACAGCATCCCAGATGGCATTCCTTACACCAGAAAAGCAAACTTACCTGACAGCCTACTTCTCTCAACTAGCCACCAGAACCCAGTTATCTGCAAGGGAAATCCTGCAAGCTCTGGGGTTCATGGCATCTTGTATCCTACTCATTCCATATGCCAGACTGCATATGAGGAAAGTTCAATGGTACCTAAAAAGCCTTTGGTGTGAACACTCTCAAGACCTGGAAACTCTTATACCAATGATACCTTGCCTAAGGACAGATTTTCTTTGGTGGGCAGCAGCATGCTCCCACAACAAGGGACTACCTTTCTCACCACCCCATACCTCCCAGACCCTCACCACATACACATCAGACTATGCCTGGGGTGCCCACCTGGATGGCAAATGCATACAGGGCCAATGGAGCCCACAGCAAATACATCTGCACAGCAACCAAAAAGAGATGTTAGCCATCCAGCATGCACTGACAGCTTTAAGGCCCCTTATCTCCCCAGGGGCTCTCCTGATCAAAACAGACAACACCACTGTGGTGTGGTATATCACCAAGCAGGGAGGGACTCATTCCTACCCTCTGTGCAGGCTCGCCATGACGCTTTCGCACACAGCCTCAGCCATGCAACTACACCTGTTATCACAATTCCTGCCAGGCTCACTAAATTCTCTGGCAGACAACTTAAGCAGAAATCTTCTGGACACACACGAGTGTCAGCTAGACCAAAGAACCTTCACCCTAATAACTCAGAAATGGGGCACCCCGAAAGTCGACCTCTTTGCTTCCCACTCCAACCATCAGCTCAGCAGGTTCTGCACCAGGGAGCCTCACCGCCGGGCCTGGAACGTGGATGCCCTATCCTTCCCCTGGGTCAACCTCTCGGTCTATGCATTTCCCCCTCTACCTCTCATTACCAGGGTACTGCTCAAAATAAGGGAGGAAAAACCAAGGGCAATTCTTATTGCTCCAGACTGGCCTCGCCAGCACTGGTACCCACTGCTGTGCAGCCTGTCCCCACTGCCACCATGGCATCTCCCTTAGACCCCAACCCTCCTGACCCAGAGGGAAGGAGAATTCATGCATCCCCAATTGCAGACCCTCAGTTTGGCTTATCCCCTGACCACAGATCAAGCTGCCAATCTCAGTAAACAGGTTCTAGATGTTATACGGGAGGCTAGACGCCTTAGCACTAGAAAGTTTTATGCTGACAAATGGAAAAGGTTCTGCACCTGGATTCAGGCTAAGGGAGCCGATACGACACAGCCCTCCCTACCTCTCATCCTGGATTACCTAGCTGACCTGCTTCACAGTGGTCTCTCCTTTTCCTCTATTAAAATTCATGCCTCTGCTATCTCTGCTCATTTCAACACTGAGCACCCTCTTTTTTCACACCCTCTCATCAAACAGTTCCTAAGAGGGGCTAGCAACTTGAGGCCACCCAGAAGAGCACCTACCCCAGCCTGGGACCTAAACTTTGTGTTTGGAAAAGCTCACCCTGCCCCCCCTTTGAAACAGCATCCTCAGCAGAGTTAGTTTCTCTCCTGGAAGACAGCCTTGCTACTGACCATCACTTCAGCCAGAACAGTATCCGAGCTATGAGCACTCATGGCTGTAGAGCCCTTCATCATATTCCATGCTGACAGGGTGTCCCTCAGGACCAACACATCCTTCATGCCTAAAGTGGTGTCCAGTGTGGCTCTCAACCAATCCATTCATTTGCCCACCTTTTTCCCTAACCCACAAAACAAGGGGGAAAGGATCCTGCACTCTCTAGATGTACAGAGACAGCTCAGATTCTACCTAGATAGGACTAAATCATTCAGAAAGACTGATCAGTTGCTAGTCAGCTTTGTTGCAGGGGCAGAGGGCAAAGCCATTTCCAAACAAACCATTTCCAAATGGATAGCACACTGCATCCATTTCTGTTACAAGCAACATGGGAAACCTCCCCCTAAGCGGGTCAGGACTCACTCTATCAGAGCAGCCTCCACCTCTGCAGCTTTCCTCAGAGGTGTACCCACCAGGAACATCCTGGGGGCTGCCACATGGACATCTGTTCACATCTTCACTAAGCATTACCACCTGCCTATCTTCAAATCCAGGGCAGGCTTTGCCACTGCAGTCTTGCAGGGCATCCTAGCCAGCCCCTAGTCTTCTTATGTGCCTCCACCCTTCTCCTCAGCTTTGGGAATCAACCCAAATGTGATGACTGCAGCAGTGAAACACGAAGAACATAGTACAGTTGTGCACACTTACCATAAATGTAGATGTTCGAGTGTATTCACTGTTGCAGTCCTGGTTTCCCTCCCTCCATCCCCCCTTTTCTTCTCTCTCTCACCTTACAAAGAACTTTTGGTATTTACTTTCTACTGGTGGGGTTCTTCCACCATATCCTGGCTCCCACTTGGGGGCTCCTGACAGGGCAAGAAAAACTGATGTAATGGTGTCGGCTGCCTTACTTTATACTACTGACGACCTGACATCAGTCCTGAAGCGACGGCAACCGACGCAGAAATACTAAGCCTCTGGTATTCGGGCTGTCCAAGGGCTACCCTGGCAGGGATAACTCAAATGTGATGACTGCAACAGTGAATACACTCTAACATCTACATTTATGGTAAGTGTACACAACTGTACTTTTTCAATTATTTGGTTTCTTTTCTTAGAAATGTAAGTAAATTTGGTTCATTAAACTTGTAATTAACCATAATGTAATGTGTGCGTAATGTATAATGATTTTATCATCTTTGATCAAATGATCACTTTATCAGCTTATAGCCCATTGCATTATTGCACATTCCATTGAAACAGGCTTTAACAGGGGTCTTGCAAGGGAGATCAAGTTCTGTCCTCCATGAAGTCCCAATTGACAGAACAAATGTATGATGAAACTGGCCCTGCCATTTGCTAGTATCGACCAAGTAATAACAGATTAAATAAAATGTTGTGTGTGGCTTCTTGAAAGAATAGTACCAGTTGTTGAGATTGTTTTAAGTTTGTTCTGCATGCTGCACTTTTTTGTCTTTCAGTCATTAACAGCAAATGAAATGGTAGACTTTAACCCTTTATTGTTTTATTTCTGCTCTTAGAGTACACTTACTTCTACAAGGGGAACAAGTACTGGAAGTTCAATAATCAGAAGCTGAAGGTAGAACCAGGGTTTCCAAAGTCTATCCTTCGAGACTTCATGGGCTGTGACACAGACAAAGACCCAGAGCGAGAGGATAAAACAGAGGATGGCACAGACACAGAAGTCATTATCATTGAAGTGGACGAGTCCAATGTTCCCATTAATCCTGCAGCCATTGTGATTCCTGTCCTCCTTTTGCTTTGTGTTGTGGCCCTGGGTTTGGCTGTTCTCTTTTTCAGACGATTTGGAACACCCAAGAAGCTGTTGTACTGCCAACGATCTATGCTGGACAAGGTCTGACTTTTCCTGGCAGCTGGTTTTTCTGCATGGTGGAAAGAGACTGTCCACTCAGGCATTGAGGAGTTTAGCCTTTGCACATTAAATACAAACTGTATCCATTCCTTTGTTCTCTTTCCTAAGTTTCTTTTTTGACTGCCTTGTTTTTCAGGCAGAGCCCCACTCCATGGTTAAGAGAAGGTACTAAACTTGTACGCTACTGTTGCCTGGTCATTGCAGAGAGGTCACAGCACCAGGGGAGGTATAACATCAAATTGTTCCATCTCTCTGATCTAGAAGTTAGTACCATATTCCTTTTAAATTCTTTTTTTTTTTTTTGCCAGATTTTGACAGTTGACTCAAATATTTTATCGGGTATACAGTCTAACAGGTATTCCTGTATATTGAGTACTTAGTCACATAAACAAAACAAAGGGTCAAAATTGATAAGTCATTTTGGTATCTGATGTTTTAATTTGTTACAGCTGCTGATATAAACTTTCAATATTGCTTTAGATCTTTGAAGCAATGTTTTTGTTGTAACACACATCAGTTTAGTGTGCAGTTACTGTTCACTGAAGGCCACCGAACCCATGGATATCAGTAATGTGACATGCCACAAAGGATGGATTGCTTATTTTCATCTTTTTTTTTTTTTATACGACATGGTGTTTAGTCTCACTTGCTGGCAATCTGCTCAGTGTTTTCAGGGAGTTTTTAAGAGGCTAGTCTGGGATAATGCTGTAAAGGGAGTAGACAGGTCAAGATTTATCCTTGTTTAATTAAGAACAGTTTCAAGGACCAAAATCATATGATCTAGCATGCTAAATGACATACCTCTAAAGTGCAGTGCATACCAAAGTAGTAGTCCACATGTAAGTGCTATTTCTGGGCACACAGGTGATTGATATATTTAACCTTTCAAAGTGACTTTTACCTTCGTAGATGCTAAACCATAAATGCATTAGTTTAGACATCATGTACATTTTTCTAAACATCAGTTTTTATCTTTTTGCTAGAGAGAGTGAGCGGTACAAGTATTTAAAAAAAAAGTGAACACGAGTCTGCATCCATAGAAAAAGGTCAAAGGTTGGTAGCAATACAGCTTTTGCTTGCTAAAGGAGTTTAAAGTATGCAAAGAAAAGTAGGGCAGTTTTTCATTGCTGATTATGTAATATTTTCACTTGTATAATTATTTAATGGGCTGTCCTACGTTTCCTTGCACAGTTGTTCTTTGGAAGTCAGGCAGTTATTTTTGAATGAAAATAGTGATTGCTTGAGACTGTCATGATGTTATGGGGATTGTTTTCCCTTTCTCCACTGTTGAGCGACCAAGGAGTTAAACAGGTAAATTTGAGATTTGCCTCCCATGTGAGGAATGCCCCCCCCCCGCCAAAATGTTTTCAGTGCGTGCCATTACAATGATTAGCACTGAAATGTTTCCTATGGTTGCAATCGCTGAAGTAGTTTCCAAGCATTCATGTTCTGGTGTTACATAGTAGAAGCTAATTTGGTGAAACCTCTCTGCTAGTGTGACACTTGGTTCCAGAATGCTCTGTCTGATTTTGTTACATCTAATTTATAATTGCAGTTAATGATGACATGCCAAGTAGCAGTATGCAGAGTTACAGATTGTGAAGGCAGTGAGGTTGCAGGGCATATGGAACTGGACATATTTCAACTAACTCAATAGTTTAGGAATTTCAGGAATGTCCAGTGCCAAATTACAGTTCCTGTCTTGTATTACCATTATGATTTAGATCGGAAGTTGTAGGCTAAAGTTTGCAGTGACCAGCTGTAATGGTAGGAACTGTAAACGATTCTGGGAATGATGAAGAGCTGGAGTTGCTTTGCCAGAGAATTTCAAGTTACTGCTGTGCAGGATGGTTTGGACTGGGGCCAGAGATATTTAGTGGTCTGTAGCATGTGTACATAGGTAGGAGAGGCAGTGGTGTCAAGTGAAAAGTGTCACATTGTGATATCACAGACAAGATTAAGTTGAAGCATACTGCAGGTGCTTTGCCCATGTGACCCATGTAGGTGCTGAAAGGCTCAGTATGTTTGTCCACATGATCTGCATGATACAAAACATTCTCACTTAACAGCTCTACTTTGTTATTCAGCCTTGTTTAGAATAAAGTTCTTAAATACATTTAAAGACAATATGATCATAGTAGTTGTTTTTCACTCTTTCCCTTTTTTAGAATAAAATTATTAAATATAGTTAATATTAAATACTGGAAGTATATAACCTGATACTGCACATAAAGAGACTTGAAAATAATGAACAGTTTGAGGAGGAAAAGAAAGGAAAAAAACAGCAAATTCCAAAACTCAGTCACACTTTAAGCATTTTTGGAGTGATATTTATTCCCACCCACCATTCATTGTCCCCATACCCTTGGTACTTATAGTATACAAATGTAAGCTTGCTGTAATTCAGTCTGACAAATATGTCTGAGTAATGCAAGATGACTTTTGCAGCCACATTTGCATTTGCAGTTTTGCTGAAATGAGGATCAGAATTACAACACCCCAAATTTTACTAGGCACTCATAACAATAAGAATGTGAATAGGCACATTTAAACAACACAGCACTGGTTTTGACTCATTGGATGATCTCATTGTGAGAAAAGCACTCCTTTTGTATTTTCATTTGGATTTTAAGGAAACTTCATTAAGTAAAATGATTTTATGAATCACAGTTCAGCAAAACAAAAGCTGTAGCAGTGTCACAATACAGACCATGGGAGAAAATTTGAGCTGTTTCTTAAACTGTATTGCTTTTTGGTAGACAGAAATTGTCTTTTCTACTTTTATTTACCTTAACTAACCTGGTTGTTGAATTTGGACTCACCTTAGCGTGGGCACTTTGAATCCAGTTTCCCAGTCACTTGACATAATGGCAATGCCATACGATATTTAGTTGCTGACCTCTGGGACTCTTTTTCAGGCCTGATTTGTTTTGTAACCAATGCTTTATGATTTGGCAGGGAGGGAGGAAGAAATATAATTTTGGTACTGGTGAAATCGCTAATTTCAGTGCATCTATTCCTTTCTACCATGGAGTTGGGCTCTCTGAACTTAGCAGACCGTAGACAGACCCATAGTATAAATGTTCTGTGTGCCTGTTATGTAATCACTGAAAATCTCATCCAATCAGTATCTTCAAATTATCTCAAGGGTTTATTATGAAATGTAATTGAATGTAACATTTTTATATGTAGTAATGTTGCCGAATTGTGAACATAAAAAGTTAACATCACTGTCAAGGCAGTGGCTCACTTGAAGGCCTGTAGTAGTTCTGTGCTGGGGGCTGGGCATCTTGCAAGTAGGACATTGAATACCCTTCCAACTTCCCATTTTAATGGTTGCTCAGCGGTTGTTAGAATCTCCATTTTGCTTTCAAAGAGAGCAGCAGTATATATTTAGTGTGCTGGGGGAAAATCTTGCTGCATTTTGTAAAAACAAAACAAACAAAAAAATACCTTACTTTTTCTTTCAGTCTGGTCTTAGTAGTCGGTTACACATTTAAGTCAGTAACTACAGAAGAATGGATTAAATAAAAAAACATTACATAAAGCAATCAAGATGGTCAGCAGGTTGATTTGTAATGGCTTTTGAAAGAAAAACACCAGTGGAGGGAATGAAAGGACTTCATTGAATCAAAGAGAAAAAAAGAAACTTAAATAGGCTTCATTCATAGCTTGATGAACTTTTCTGAAAAGTAATGCAGCAGAGGAAGTGATGGAACATTATTTGCTTTTTTCTCATGCTCAAGTGACACGAGTTATGGATGAACTGAGTGTGCCCTGATGCTACTATTTTTTTAGTACAACTGTAGCTACAGTTGAACTGAGTGTGTTCTGATGCTACTGTTTGTTTAGTGCAACTGTAATTTCCCTTATGGCCTATTGTACATCTGTACCCCCCCATTCTGCTTGCATTGCTTGTCTGGGCCTGCATTAAGTTATGGAAAGGAGTCTATAGAAGCATAAGGGGGGGTTAGAGAATGTGAGTGGATGTGTAAGTAAAACAGAATATTACCGACAGATTTACTCAACACATAAATGACGTATGCTGGTATTCATCTATCATTTAATTCATTTATCCATTCATTCATTCTTTGCTTGCTACTTTTAGCTGACTTATGCAATTTTTTCATGACCACATTCTTTGCTAAGGTGCCTTTCTAGCCAACCTTCGGATACCGCAAATGACGGCTGATTACTAATTTATGTTCTGTCCTGGTTGACAACTTTTAATGTAACAGAAAACTTAATAATATATGTATAGGTTCTTCAGCCATTGTTCCACTGCAGGTCACTGGGAAACATCCGTTGGTTGGAAAGTAAAGGCCTTGGGCAAATATACTTTGCATGTTCATGTTAAAATATGTAAGTGTTTTGTATCAGAGGAGATACTGGATGGGTTATTGGCAAATCACTGAGACAGTTAGTTCTGTTGTTTACCAAATTATTGAACCCACTGTCTAAATGTCCTGCTTTTCTTAATTCTTCAATTTGAGTGTTTGCTATCTTTTTGACTGTATGATAATTGGAAAGAGTATTTATGACTCATCTGAGTCAGTATGCAGCTGTTACCCAAGCAGATTTTCTTTGCAGCTTTGAGTACAAGGAAGAAAAGCAAGCGTTATGTCAAACGTCAAAGTTGCATTACTGGACAACTGTCTGTTTTCTCTTACTAATTTCGTCCATCACTTTCTCTTTCATAAACAGTTTTCAAGATCAATTATAATCCTTTTCTCAGAAAGTGAAGGTATTTGATGGAACCACTTGCCTTAGTTTGTTCATTGTTTGATGACTGCATACATGTTCTACTGGAGATGTGTATAAATACTTTCTTCAATGAAATATGAATATTGAACAGTTTTTCATGTGTACAATATGTAGGGTTCACCTGTTGCACGTGTTTATCGCCAGAGTTATTTTGTAAATTAACGACTGTACGTATTTTGTACAGTGCTAAGGATACAAGTGTGCTGTCTTGCTCCAGGAAATGTTTGTTTTCCCATACTTACATAAATTGTCAAAAAATGTGGGTATTCCCAGTGGATAATCATGATAATTTAAGCCTTGTGTCTCCAGTAACCCTACAGGTTCTGCTATAACCCTGTGTTCAACAATTTGCCTCCTGAAAAATGTTTTCTTAATGCACACAGACAAGGTACTGGGTGACAAGACTGTTTTTAATTGTTTGTTTTTGCTAACTTTTTAAACATAACTATATATTATTATTATCAAACAGTCATGTTTGTTATGAATTATGCCAAAAACCCTGCAGGCCAGGCTGGTAATTGGCAAAGATTGTAACAATTATTTTGAACCCTTTATAAAAAAATAGTTTTATTTAAAAAATAAGAAAAAGGATAAAAGCTGAACATGGAAAGTAAAACACATTTGATCCATCTGTATCTTTAAAATAAAATAAAGATTCCAGTGGCTTTTGGAAAATGTATTAGAGGTTTCTGAATTATTTTCTGTTGTGTGTAAAGTTTTGTGCACACTGTGGTTAGTATGGCTGTAGTTTAAGTCAGTTAGTTGCCTTAAAAACAAGTACTATATTTTCAGAAATGTTTCAGGTTATAGTGCTGCAACAGGTAAGTACAGAATCCTGACACAGTAGTATATACTAGAAGAATATAAGCTGAACCAGATGCTGTGGAAAAATCTGGAACCTCAGTGCTATATTACTGTAAGGTGCTGTGCTAGTTTAAGGTTAACATGTGAATATGACCTTGTATGTACATGAGGTGAGAGGAGAATGTGGAATGCCTTATATCACTAAACCTGCTTAGTGAGGGTAAATTAACATATGGTTTTAATTTTTTTACATTGATTATTATGCAAAAGTATTTTACTTATCAATTTACAGTATTGCCCAATGGGATAAATATAATCTGTATTCTGCTTATTTCAGATTAATTTGGTGAATACGAAGAATCGTGATGTAGAAAGTGAGATGGAATATGCAGATCACACAGGTTGTAGCTTTTGCCACAAACACGTGTGGTAGCCCTTTTTGTGTTTAATAGACTAGGTTGTTTCTGGAGTGCATGATGGTCCTAAATGAAGTAGATTGTCCTGTATTGTAAATATTCTGATTAAAACAGATGCTTTCCCCAAGTAAGGTGATCACTTTAGCAAGAGATCAGCAGAAACAGAATTAATTCTCATCAGTTGTTTGAGGATATTGCCTTTAAAAAACATGTTGGGGTCAGGTCACAGAAAAGAACATTTCTTGAATTGTATTTGTATGGGAATAGAATTTGCTCAAGTATTTCAGTGAATGCAACCCAAATCACCTCTTTATGTAATGTAACAAAATGTGGGTTCTATCATAGTAAACACAACATAGATTCATAGGTTCATAGATGTTTACTAGGTTAATGACCATAAGAGCCTTTTTAAGCCTAGCCATGCATCCCAAAATTCTTATAAGTTCTGGTACCCTTGATAAGTGTAAGCAGGGGCTTGGGAGATGAAACATTTACAAACAGGGGCCTGGGAGATGCACCATTTATAGGTTGCCTGTGTCCATTAGAGACATAGGTGCCAAGCCAGGGATACATTTTCTGTTCCCCATCCATTGTCCAAGTTACACTTGAATTGCGTTAGGGAGGAACTCAGCCTCACATGGATGGGGGCCTGTTCCAGAGACAATGTAATCTCTGGGATACATACCTGTCTCTCCAGCAGGTCCTATTTATATCACTGGCAAGGTTTAAGTCTTTAGAATGGGTAATTCTGATGCTGTTTGTTTTGTGGATATGCAGGAGGTCCATCAGAGTGGGGTCTGACAGTAGCCTATATGCCAAGCATAGATCTCCCCTCAGCAGCCTGTAGAAGAAAGAATACAGGGATAGGGCCATGAGGCGGTCTATGTAGGGCATTTTACTTATGCCCTGTATTATTTTAGTGAGGAATCTCTGAGTGTTCCAGTTTTTGGATATACTTGGTTAGGTACATACCAAAGGGGGCATTGTACTCAATGATGGGTTTGATGAATGCTGAATATGGTGGAACAATGACTTCCTTGGACCTAGTTGCCATACCCTTGTTTATAAGTTGCGCAACATAGATTGATTTCCTCAGTACTGTAGACACATGATGGTGTTAATCAAGGAGCGTGATTTTTATTGAATTGGGTTGATCAATGCATGTATTGGAAGGAAGCTGCATATTGCCAAGCAGAGTTGATTCTTCCAAAAGTATTGAACAGTTTTGAAGCTCACTTCATTAAAAACCATAAGACTGTGTGTCATTCATTTTCCCAGTGGTCTTAAAGTTGTTAAAGACATGAATGACATTTTTATAATACGATTGATGTAGAGGTTAGTGTTGCTTAACAGGTCTTGATTCTGTGGTCTGATTCCTGCTTGGGGTGCCCTTTGTGCAAAAATCTCTGCGTACTTCCCCTATGCCCCTGTCAACATGTTTTTTTTTCTTTTCCCCTGGATAATTGCAATCCTTCATGTTAACTGTGTGTGTGTGTGTGTGTGTGTGTGTGTGTGTGTGTGTGTGTGTGTGTGTGTGTGTGTGTGTGTGTGTGTGTGCGCGCGTATGTGTATACAAATGCACATGTGCAGCAGACTAGCATCCCTTATAGAATTGGGTTTTCTGCTTTGTATCCAACCAAGTGTCAGGATAGGTTCTTGATATGACCCTAAATTGGATGAAGATGATATTGGAGAATGAATGAGTCTAACATTCTGGGATAATTAAGGCTGCAAATAAAACAAGTTTAGAAAATGTAATTTCCGATATCAAGTTTGTGATACTTATTTTTGTCTTTATGTTCATCATTTTGCACCATTAATAATCATTTAATAAATGGGTAGGGTTTACATTAAATCTATTAGACTGAGTGTTATGACTTAACACATTGAAATCTCAGATCAGTTCTGAAGTCAGACACATGCCCATTGGAGCTTGTTTGATGTAATACGAACATAACGCAGACTTATCTTAGCATGACCAAGTATTTTTTCGTAATATGGAAAACTCCCACTCCCTTTCTTGAGTCGAGAAAATTAGAATTTTTCCCCCAGCAGTATCATCCCCAGGCCTCCACCCCCCTCAGATACTCTTCTCTTGCACCAGTATTCCATGGAGAAAAAAACATCTGAGTTACAAGTAATAGACACAAAAGTCTTCACCAGGGTACCAATCAAGTTCATTTTTGGGAACTATGCACATAACTTTAGCTGCTACACAGAAATGCTTTATAATTCAGAATTCACACCATCTGTGGCTTTTATTACTACCAATTGTTTAGCAAATAGCAGATATCACATATGAAGTCATTGTGAATGTGCGCTGTTGATGGGCCTGTCTTGGAATAGTAATGTTTTTCTTACCTCACCTCTCTGACTGGTAGCTGTGTATAAGTACTTACAAAATTAGCATGTAATTATATACTTCACACTGGGTTTAAGCGCCTAGGTAGTGAGACATTTCCCTGTGGTACATTTGTTTGGGGAAACATGGCTGAAGTGACATTCAGTGGCAGAGGAATATGGCTGTTGTGAATTCCCTGTGAGCAAAGAAACGCACACACTGCCATGTCCACAGCTTTAATACCCAAGTGTATGGGGGCAGAAGAAGTAACGAGTGTTGTGTACAGTACATGCCTATGTAACTGCAACATGTAGAAGTGTTCTTCTGCATGGAGGAAGTCTTGCATGCTACTTTAGTCACATTTATGCTCCAGTATGCATTTTAGGTAATGTTCCCTAAACACTGTGAATGGTGTAATGGTCCACACATACACCAATTGTAAAGGCACTGCCCATTGTGCACTGCATTTTTACTACCACTGACATGCCCACCTCCCAGCCTGCTACTGATGCTTGCTATACTGGTTGCTGTCTCATGTTGCTTTTGGGGTCATGTGCATTATTTTCACCCTGTGCATTTAGTAATTGAAGTTGTGGGCATGGCACCACATTCATTTGTTTGCCCACAAAGAATTTGCAACAGTCTTATTTCTCCACAGCTGAATGTCACTTCAGCCATGCGTCACCAACCAAATGTACCACAGGAAAATGTCCCACCGCTAAAGTGTCTGAACCCCTTTGTACCACACAAACCTATTGCAGGAAGCTGGGTTTTACAGTCAAACCCATTCATGGAACAATGCTTATTTATGACCCAAAATGCAGTTAAGATTTTTGAAATAGAAAGTGTTGTGATGCAGATGTCTCTAAAATATGCAACTGAACTGCTTTTAATACTTCTTAGTAAAAGTTCTGTGAAATTACACACCCACTGACCCATAGTCATCCACATATAAGGAAACATTTTGGCTTCATTTTTCCCCCATTTGTCAGTGTCTCTTTTTGGAAATTTTTTAACCGCTGTTTTCTTGAGTGTTTTTGCATCATATGCTGTGACACTGAGTTTATTCTGTACCCTTCATTTTAACAATGGATGTATTTTCTTCAGACTTCAAAACCCAGAATTTGTGAAAGCTAGTTTTGTCCTAGGTACTTCTGAAGACCTTTGTAGATAGGTAACATAGGAGGGGAAGAAACAATTGGTACAGTCTTACTGAACCACTTATAAAGATGAAAATTGTTATTTGTAGGAATAGAGAAGCTTTAAATGCAAACAAAATTATTCCAGTAAGCAAAGTGTAGCATTTAAAGAGTTACTCAGGTAATACTGCAAATCTACTTCTGTAAAAAGTACTACAGACACTCATAGGATCATAGAGGTTTACTAGGCTGTCGATCTGGAAGTCATTTCAAGCCTAGCCCTTTCATCCCAATGTAATACCATAGGTACTGTAGTCAATACCCAGGATTGTATTTAGTAATGACTATCTATGTCCAGGAGGGTTGTGGGCGCGATCTCTGGTAAGAATTTACAGTGCCCTATCCACTTGTCCAGGTTTGTTTTGAACAGTGTCATAGAGGTGCTGTGCTTCACATGAATTGGCAGCCTATTCCAAAGATGCAGCAGTCACTGGGAAACAAATCTGTCCCTCCAACATTTCCTATCCAAGTCGCCAAGTCGCAAGCCATATTTAGGTCCTTGGAACGGGTAACTCTAGTCCAGTTTGAATTACAGATGTGCAGCAAATTCATTACATTTGGGTCAGAGATGAGTCTAAACGATACTGAGTATAGTGACAGGGACTTTAGTCGGTCTGCGTAAGGCACATGCTGGAGTCCCTTGATCTTGTTAGAAATCTTTGAGGTCTCTCTAGTTGCTGCAGGTGCTTGGTGCAATACATGCCAAAAGGGATGTTATACTCAATTATGGGCCTGGTTAGTGACAAGTATAAAGGGGTTATAACCTCCTTTGCTCTAGAGGAGATGCCAGTGCTAATCAAGTGTGCTACATAGAAAGCCTTCCTTACTACAGTACATGCACTTGATTAGCAAAGGCATCGCCCGTTTTGGCATGTACCTTACCAACCACTCTGCAAGTGCAGTAAATTTGTCAAGTTCGACTGTCATGTAAAGCATGGTTTTATTTTATCAGCATAAACCAAGCAATAAAATGCATTCATCACCCGTCCTTCAGTCCTCCATTCACCCTTTTAATCCCAAACCATTCAAAAGCACAAGAATTTAAATGTGGTATATAATGGAGTGTTTAAAATTACTCTAGCATTGAAGACAACGCAGGACTGGGATTCATTTGGGTTCTTGTTTCCAGATGTTCTGGTTCATTTTCATAGATGGATAATAAAGTTACTTTTACAAGTTTGCGTATTGCACACCAGAAACTTGCCCTTCTACTGTTACATAATCCTTAAAAGGACTGGTCCATGCAACATATACAAAACACGTGCCTATTTTCTTTAAAAGCATTTATGTCCAATGTTTTGTGTGAGCCTACAAATTTCTGGTATGACTTTTTGAACTAACTGCTGTTGGAGCACTAATTTCTTGAACTTGAAAGCTGCATTATTCCTTGTGTTTTATGTTCTTCTGGCATGTAGTGATGATGATAATTTGGATTCCAAAAAGTTTGTAGTGGTGTTTTAGAGGGCCTTTGCCATCCTGCAATGCTACCTCAGTAATGAAAATACAGTTCAGTTCCCCACAACATGATAGCTTATCAGTGGAATGGATTACTGTTAAGATCCTCCAGTGCTACTCCAGTGCTGCAGCCAAGTAGCATAGATGCAGTGCTAGGATGAGGTAAGATTCAGAATAACTTTATAGAAATTAATGTTATTGCCTGTTTTTGACACAGGTCAAACCCTGACAAATCTACTACATAGCAAAAATCCTCTGAAGGCAAATGCCACCACAGTAACACCTGTATGTCAGCCATGCTAATACATGCATGACATGTAAAAAGTGTGTCATGCAGGCATTGGTACTTTGGAAAATGCATGGAGTCATGCTGTAGGTGTGCACAGCCCAGATTCCAACCTTAAACCTATTTTGCGTTACCCCTATGTCTGGAGAGGACAGTTTGCAGAAAACAATAAATGTAGACTTGTAAAGACCCATTGGCCATTAGCCTAGTATAAACCTATGAACTTATGCATGCCTATGCTCCGTGATTGCCTCTCCTTACCAACCTGCAGCTTGTAAAGCAGTTCCAACTATATGATGGTACTGGTACTACAGGTTGCTGTCCTTTCCGCCATATACAGGTGGGGATAGGCTGAATCATCACATACATGTTTTATATTAGTGTTTAATTCCACTGTAGACTTTCTAAGTTGAACAGAGTTGCAGATAATCATAACATGCATTTTAAGGAATCATTTTTTTTCAGTTGGATAAAGACTGGCTGTATAGTGTGCTATCCCAAATCTAACTTTTGGAATCCAGCCTTTTATGGTCTTTTATGTCCAAAAGTCTGTACTTTGGAATCTGTTCACATAAGTTAGTTTTTCCTTTGAGTACCAATTGTTGCATTTACAGTAAAGGTTAACAGCTGTTGGATTAATGCAGAGTTGTTTGTTTTGCTGCCATATCCATGTGCAAATATGTGTCTGTGTTATGTAACAAATGTCAGTACTGTTAGATTAATAAAAATATGCCTATGTTACTGGCTATCCATGCTTTGTGTGCACGTGGAAGGAGATGCAAATGCCTGCAAATAAGTTACACACAGGTGTAAAACACAGTTTAAGTTGTTATTTTGAGAAAATCATTCTTACACTTTAATGCTACTCAGTTAGGTCTCAAAGTTTGCTGCTTTGTACGTATTATTAGTTCCTGGGTTTTGTTACACAAGACTAAAAGCATTTTAGGCAGAATTAGAATGAATGAATCTAGGATGGCAAGTTCTAGGGTGACAGACTTAAGCAAACATTCTAGAAGTAGTCAGAAATGGTGAGTGTACAGAATCTGCTTACCCGGATTGGTCACTGATCCTTTTGACAGTTCTGTCTGTTCTTTTACTCCAAGATGATCTTTGTAGCCATTCAGCTGAGCGGTGAACACAGTCACCAGTCACAATAATTTTGTTTGTGTGATCTCAAGAATACCTGGTGTACATGACATTTTCATAACTGCAGGAATGGTGTTATTAATCTTAACAGTTTAACAATTTTCAGGTAATAGCTTTTGTAGATGACAAAGTAATCAACAGTTGTTTTAATCATTTTCCTAAAGCACTGAGAATTTTTAACACTAATATGATTGTGATAATCATAGTAATTATGTCGATAATTGTCCAGATTGAATATTGGAAATATCAAAATTGAAAAAGGGTAAATTTGAGAAATGATTATTGTCCTGGCCTTAAAGTTTTTTTAATAATTAGTGTTACTATTTCAACATATTCAAGCTGTAAAGTATGTGTCTGTGACCACATTTTTAAATTGATTGTAATTATTGAAATTGTATGTTTGTCTGTAACTAAAAGTACAATCAAAATGTATGGATTATTTTCTGTATTACTGATTTTTTAAAGTGAAAAATAAAATTACAGTTTTATATGTCTGAAAAGCTGTGTGTATTTTGATGATTGTGGATTGGCTTGCTCATATGAAGTCTGCATTGAGATAGGTATGTATGTGCATGCAAGTGTGTGATCACAAGGGTATAGCTATTACTCATCTGTCCAGTTATGTAGTAGATGATATCCTGACAAATCACTGTTGCAGTATTCCTAACATATGGGTTATCACTGCTGCCATTGGCCGGAGTACCAAAGCTTTAGCTTCCCAGGATTTTACATCTGAGGTGTGACCTCAGCTCGCAACAATAGGGGTGTATATGTGACGTACAAGCATAGTTCCTCAGACTATCTTGTTGCCAGCCTGAACATAGTTTGCGCATCCTTCAGGCTGATTATCATTTGGTCATTGGTACCGTTGCTTTGATTATTCAGAAAGGTGTCCTGTTGGGCAACCTCCCTTTATATTTCTAAACTGTTTTTTCTTACCAGTATTAGATGTCAGCTAGGAGGGGTAAGTATGAGTGTGGTAGGCAAATCCTCTACAGAGACTTGCACACTCAGTGCCTTTTTGCTTAGGAGCAGAACATGACTACAAAGCTTGTTCCATGTGCCAGTCCTTTGTTCCTAAGACCTTGAAGTCCTGTTTGTCTTCTTTTAACACTTTTCTGGACACCCATGTCTCAAATGCTTGGTCCTCTCCCAATATGGTGGATTCTACTTCCCTGGACATACCTCCAACACTTAAGAAAAAGCTTAAAAGGACTAGGCCAGCGAGTCAGTTGGCCTTCTGTGACTCCAGCTGTACCTGCTGAGGTTTCAGCATGCATGGTACATATGGGTCCTTCTCAGATGCTGTCTGCTGAAACCCCATTGGAGGTCAGTGTGGCATTGGAGGCCTTGTCAGCTGAGGATTCCACAGCCAGACGTGAACCTTAAGTCATCATATTGGAGAAACAGGAGGGTATCCCTCAGATCCTGGTTAGGGAAGAGATCCCAGGGAATCTAATTGAAGTACGTCAGGATAGTGAGCCATCACACCTAGTACAGGAGGATGTTCTTCGTCTTTCACTGTTGCAGTCATCACATTTGGGTTATCTGCCTGCAGGTATCCCTCAGCCGGCCTGAATACCAGAGTCTTGGATTCCTGCGTTGGATGCTGTCTCTTCTTCCATGACGTCAGGTCGTCAGGGGTATAAAACATGCAGCCGATGCCATTACATCAGTCTTTCTTGCCGCACGGTGCCCGAAGCAGAAGCAGTTCGCAAGTGCCAGTTGTCTGACTCCTGAAATTTTCGTTTTAGAGTTTCAGAACTGAAGTCTTCAAAAAAGCTAAGTACCCCATTGGGGATCCTTTTTCTTGCTCTTAACTGATGTCAGTAAAAGTTAATAATTGTATTACCTGTGGAAAGCAAATACCTCATAAAGATTTTCATTCATACTGCATTTCTTGCTTAGGCCCAGACCATGACATCCCTCACTGTCGGTTTTGTGCCTTGTTCAACCCCCGAACTATTCGTTGTCAGGCTATATTTGCAGCAAATTAATTTGGTACTCGGTATAACTATCTAGAAATGGCTTCGGTAAGCCATCTGACTACCTATATTCTGAAAAAACGTAAGGATAAAGACAGAGACAGACCGCATAGGTTCAAAACCGCCGGCGATGCTTCCGTTAAGCTAGTCCCCAGTCCGCCGGTACTCAGTGAGGCGCTTCCGCAGCCCCTAATACCTGCTACCTCTGATTCGCAGGCCTATACTGAGACCCATCCGGTATGCCGGGAGATGTTTCTTCGACTGTGGAACCTGCGGATGTCTCTACCTTGGGTGGGTCCACAGCCGCTGTGCAGGCACCGGCTTCTGAGGCTGTATTCAGGCCTACAGACTTGCATTTTAAACCAAATCCATCTTCTTCATCCAGGCCCAAAACTCAACCCACGCCTCGAAAACTGACGTCCAGACCGCATGCTCAGGCCCATATGCCTAAAAAAACAAATGCTTAGAATGGCTGAAGACCTTATTACCTTAATTAGGGGAAACCTAGAACTGATTTTCCTTCTGATTCTTCTGATCAGGAATCTGATATTTCTGATGTCCTTCATGGATGCATCTGCAGTCATAACAAATGGGTTGTCCTGTCGTCAGGCAGCCCTTCGGTCGGCCGGATTCCAAAGTCTGGGTCCGGCTTCGGCTGATGTCGCACTTCACCCGACGTCATCTCTGCTGGTCTTCGGGTATAAAGGCATCAGCCGACGCCATTTTCCTCAGTCTTTCTTGCCGCGTGGCGCCCGAAGCAGAAGCTGTTCGCAAGTGCCGGTCGGTCAGATCCAGAGATTACTACTACCGAATACTACCAAGACTTCTAAAAAGCTAAGTACCCCGTTGGGGACTCTTTCTTGCCTCAGCCGATGTCAGAAAAAGTCAATAACTGTTTAACTTGTGGGAAACAAATACCTCATAAAGATTTCCACTCTTATTGTTTGCCTTGCTTAGGCCCAGACCACGACGTAGCAGCCTGTTCGGCCTGTGCTTCCTTCAACCGATGAACGCTTAGGCGTCGGTCGGAGTTTGCTGAACAGTTTTTCGGCTCAGATTTTGCGTACATTATGCTGTCGGATCCTCCGACTACCCAAATTGTTAAAAAACGCAAAGAAAAAGACCGACACTCGCGGTCCGCGGTTTCGGCCGAAACCACGGTTAAGCAAGCCGCGAGTGTCTCGGTTTCGGCCGAAACCGAGAAAACTGGTCAAATTTCAGCCGAATCCATGACTACTACTGAGGCTCCTGCTATCTTACCTGAATCGGCCTCAGAAATTTTGCCTACAACTGTGGTTCCTAGTGATTTATCAGACACCATCCCTTTGGATGTCTCTACCCCAGCACGTGGTGCTGCTAGGCCTCCTGCAGCCATGTCTATTAAGGCCTTTGCCAGGGCTAAAGCAGCCAAATCTGCTAAATCAGTGCCTGTTAAACCCCCCCTCTCACAGGCCCACTTCTAGTTCACAAATGCTTACTCTGGCAGAAGATTTAATATCCTTAATTAGGGGATCCCAATCTCACCCAGACAGGGCCTCTCAGCCCCCAGAAAAGAGACCTAGAGCAGAGCCCCCTGAGCCAGTGTCCTCTGACGATTCTGCGGATGACTCAGACATTACAGACCAGCCAGAGGCTCCTTTTTCCACTTATGAAGATTCCGATGCTGAAGAATCCATTCCAGCTGCCTCTCCACCAGAGGAATTTTCCTTTGGGGAAACCTTACATGCCATGAGAGAACAATTCCAATGGCAGGGACAAGATTTCTCAGACTCAAGAAAAGGCTTAGGACTTTTCTGCACTTGCCACAACATAGGCCCTTAGCTATACCTCCTGTTCTGCCTGTTGTGGACGATGCATTTAATGATGTCTGCACTGCACCTGATTCTTTACCTCCAGCCCCTGCCAAACCAGATAGATTTTACAGGGTGCCAGACACTCATCACCACCTGTACAAGGCCCCACTTGCAGACCCCGAAACTATATCCCAGGGGCCTAAGGCAGTAGCCTCGACCACAGCAAAAAACCCTATTCCCTCTGAAAGGGAATCCAGATCCTTAGAGAGATGGGGGAAAAAGTTTACACCTCTGCTACTCTCTCAGCTAGAGCTTTAAACTGTCAGTTTCACATGATCCAATACCAAGAGTTTATGCTTGATCAGTTAACTAAAAAACTGTCCTCTGATGAATCGTTAGATAAGAAATATGTATTAGAAATGGTGAATAACATCCAACAGGTTAGTAACCATTCCTTAAAATGTGGCTATGATGCACTGGAGGCTTCATTTAGATCAGCCATGACTGGCACAGTGATAAGAAGGCATGCATGGTTGAAAGAACAGGTCTTACCGGATCATGTTAAAGCAAAGCTATTAGATGCTCCTATGGATAAGGCCAGTATATTTTTAGGGAACCTGCCCAGCAGGTAATGAAGAAAATGGAAGAAAAGGCAAAATCTGTACAAACAGTTAAAGATTTCTTACAGGTTCAGCCCCCAAGGTTTAGCAGGAACTGGCCTGCCAAAAATTGGTCCTTTCCTGACTCCACAAGATCCCAAAGGGGCAGGAATAGACGCTCTAGGGGCAGAAATCAATCCAGAGGAGGTGCCTACAGAGGACGACAGTGGCAAGGCAATAACCGAGGCACAGACACAACCACTGCCACTGCAACAGGACAATCACAGTGACTTGGCTCTGACTCCGCCTACCAGGGAGCAAATAGCTGCACCATTAGGCGGAAAGTTAGCCTTATTTTCAAAAAATTGGCACTATATCACAAAAGACAAGTGGATTTTGCAAACCATAGACCAAGGCTACCGGTTCCACTTCCAAACCTTTCCCAAAATTCAAAATGCTGACCCTACAGCAACTTCTTCCCATGCTGGGCAAGGAGTGTTGGCTGGTAACTTTAGATCTCAAGGAGGCATACCTGCACGTCCCCATTCGACCAAATTGCAGAAGATACCTCAGATTTCTTGCAGGATCAGAGCATTATAAATTCTCAGCATTGCCCTTTGGCTTATCTACTGCGCCCAGAGTATTCACAAAATGCCTGGCATCAGTAATCGCTCACTGCAGACTACAGGGAATCCAAATTTATCCATACCTGGACGACTGCCTGTTACAAGCGGACAACAAAAGCAAGCTGACAACAGATTTACAAAGGGTCATTTACTTGCTACAAGCCCTGGGATACACAGTCAATTTACAAAAGTCAAGGCTGATACCATCCCAAACAAGAACATTCTTGGGCTGAATTGGACACAGTAAAACAAATGGCATTCCTAACTGCAGAAAAACAAAAAGAGCTCCCTCTTTACTTCTTGGCATTAACAAAGCAGAACAAACTAACAGCAAGAAAAGTTCTGCAGGCCTTGGGCTTCATGGCATCATGCATAATCTTGGTCCCACATGCCAGACTGCATATGAGAAAGCTACAGTGGTACCTAAAGAATTTATGGTCTCAACACAGGCACAGCTTAGAAACAGAAATACCACTAATCCCATGCCTAAAACAGGAGTTCCTATGGTGGGCTCAAGTATGCCAGTCAAACCCAGGCTTACCCTTCCACAACTTTCGAGCAAGCCAAACCATCACAACGGACGCCTCAGACCTAGGATGGGGCACATGCTGGACAAATGCATTACAAGGACTGTGGACTCAGGACCAGCTGCACCTACACATAAACCAAAAGAAATGCTGGCAGTAAAACTGGCAATCCAAAAATTCAGACCATTCCTCAAAGAAGGCCATTTGATGATAAGGACAGACAACACCACAGTCATGTGGTACATCAACAAACAGGAAGGCACTCATTCATACCCCCTATGCAGAATGACTTTGGACCTTTGGAATCTGGCTCTCAGCTACAACATCCAGTTACAGGCAATTTTTGTACCGGAAAAGAGAACACCCTAGCAGACATTTTAAGCAGAACCACCTCGGATGCTCACGAATGGATGCTACACCCGGACATCTTCAAGGCCATCACAAAGAAATGGGGAATGCCACAAATAGATCTATTCGCTTCCCCACTCAATCACCAGCACAAAAAATTCTGCACAAGGACATTCCACCCACTTGCATGGAAGGTGGACTCTCTATCCTTCAGCTGGAAAGGCCTGACAGCATATGCATTTCCACCTCTTCCCTTGATGCACAAGGTACTACTGAAAATCAAAGAGGAACGTCCAAGGATAATTCTGATAGCTCGAACTGGCCAAGACAACACTGGTACCCATTGCTGAGGAGCATGTCTCGGGAGAAAATGTGGTCAATACCCTGATGCCTTTGATGTTAACTCAGAACAACTACAACATCATGCATCCAAACCTAAAAACCTTGCAACTGACTGCCTGGAACATCACATAGCAGCAAATAACCCAGACCTTTCCCAAAGGGTTAAAGACATTATCCTTGAAGCCCGCAGACCTTCAACAAGAAGGAACTATGCAGGAAAATGGAAAAGGTTTGTCATTTGGAGTACTGAAAGAGGAAAAGATGTGTCGAACATAGATATTGCTAACATTCTGGAGTACTTGGCAGAGCTTCTACATACAGGCCTGTCCTATTCCTCCATCAAGATACATGCATCAGCTATTTCAGCAGAATACAGCTTTGATCCTCCTGTCTTTTCACATCCTCTACTCAGGCAGTTCCTCAGAGGGATCAAGAATGTAAAACCTCCTAGGAAACCACCATTACCAGCATGGGACTTGAACTTTGTGCTAGAAAAGTTGACACTCCCTCCGTTTGAACCAGCAGCAACAGCAGATCTACAACACCTGTCATGGAAAACTGCTTTCCTACTGGCTATTACCTCAGCAAGGAGGGTTTCGGAACTACAGGCCTTAATGGCAGTGCAACCCTTCCTAATCTTCCATCAAGATAGGGTGTCCATGAGAACTAATCCTACATTTATGCCTAAGGTGGTATCCAGAGTGTCTTTAAACCAGGCAATCCACCTACCTACCTTCTTTCCCAATCCACAAAACAGAGGTGAAAGAATGCTGCATACCTTGGATGTACATAGACAGTTACGCTACTACCTGGACAGAACCAAAAGTAACAGAAAAACTGACCAGCTTTTTGTAGCCTATGCAACAGGAAGGGAAGGAAAAGCAATTTCCAAACAGACAATCTCCAAATGGATAGGAAATTGCATAAGATTCTGTTACTCCTACCATGGAAAACCAATTCCACAGAACATAAGACCTCATTCTACAAGGGCTACAGCCACTACCACAGCTTTCTTACGAGGAGTGGCAACCAAGGACATTATTGAGGTGGCTACTTGGACCTCCGTGCATACATTTGCCAAGCATTATAATTTACCTCTATATTCTAGATCCTGAGCAGGGTTTGCCACTGCTGTACTGCAAGGGATCCTAACTACACCATAATTTTTCTTCCTCCTCCCCTAGTTTGGCTATGGTATTCTACCCATTTGTTATGACTGCAGATGCATCCATGAAGGACATAGTACAGTTTTGTACCTACCATAAATGTAGATGTCCGAACTGGATAGCATCTGCAGTCAGGATTACCCTCCCTCCTTCCCCTCTGTGGTACTCCTAGGGTATTTACCCTCCTAATAGCTAGCTGGGGGGGGAGTCTCTTATGGCGTATTTGTTTGTATATATGTACATACATTTGTGTTTGCCTTCTACCTTTTGGAAACATTGGCATTTATCCAAAATTTAGTCTTCCAAGAGGGCAACTGGCATCTGGGGCAAGAAACACTGAGGAAAATGGCGTCGGCTGATGCCTTTATACCCGAAGACCAGCAGAGATGACGTCGGGTGAAGTGCGACATCAGCCGAAGCCGGACCCAGACTTTGGAATCCGGCCGACCGAAGGGCTGCCTGACGACAGGACAACCCATTTGTTATGACTGCAGATGCTATCCAGTTCGGACATCTACATTTATGGTAGGTACAAAACTGTACTTTTCTTCTGATTACCAGGACTTGCCCTTATCAACCTATGAGGATTCTGATGCAGAGGATTCCATTCCCTCTGCTTCCCCTCCAGAAGATTTTTCTTTTGGTGAAACCTTGCACACTCTTAGCTTAGGGAGCATTTCCGCTGGGAAAGCCAGGATTACTCTGACTCCAAAAAGAGGCTTCGGGAACTTACTCCTCCCTCAACACAGGCCTTTAGCCGTCCCTTCTGTTCTGGACATTGTAGATGTTGCTTTTTTGGAATCTAGCCTTTTCCCAGACACTTTACCTCCAGCTCCCAGAAAACCTGACAGGTATTACAGAGTACCTGATTCTCACAAGTTCCTCTTCAAGAATCCTACTGCGGATCCAGAGACAATTTCCCAAGGACCAAAGTGCATTAAGGCTACTACTGCTAAAAACCCTACCCCTTCTGATAGATTCTAGAGCTTTGGACAGATTGGGTAAGAAGGTATATACTTCTGCTACTTTGGCCATTAGGGCTTTAAATTGTCAGTTTCACATGTTAAAGTACCAGCAGCATATTATGGGGTTACTAAAACAATAAATTATGTTGATTCCTGACTGTGCTGAACACAAAGAATTATAGGGTTTAATGCATTCTGCAGAACAAGTTGGTAAAAATACTTTGCAATGTGGTTTTGATTCTTTAGAAGCATCTTGCAGGGCTGCTTGCACTGGGTCTGTACTTAGAAGGCATGCTTGGCTTAAAGAGCAAAACTTGCCGGATCATGTTAAAGCTAAATTACTGGTTGCTCCCTTAAACCAAGACCGCCTGTTTGGCAACAAAGCAGAAGTCCTCAAAAAGTTGGAGGAAAAAGCTAAATCTATGCAAACTGTTAAAAGATTTCTTGCAAGTACAGCCTCCCAGATTTAGTAAGCATTGGCCTTCAAAGAATTGGTCCTTTTCAGCCTCTTCCAGGCCTTCTCAGTCCAAACCCAGGAACAGCAGACCACCTAGGGTACCGCCTCAGGCTACGCACAGGCCTAAACAGTGCGGGTCTCCCACTTCCAAAGTAGTAAGCCATCCCCCTATGGAAAAATGGCACAATGACTTAACCTTAACCCTTCCAAGCCCTGCTCAACTGCCTGCTCTCTTAGGAGGAGGAAAGCTTGCCCTGCATGCAAAAAACTGGGAACTCATTACCTAGGACAAATAGGTTTTGAATATAGTTTCCCAAGGATACAAATTCCACTTCCACACCCTACCAACCCCAAACAGTTGGCCAGACCTACCCCCAAATAAGTGGGCAGAGACCCTACAGCAGGATGATGTTCTTTGTGTTTCACTGTTGCAGTCATCACATTTGGGTTATCTGCTTGCAGTAGCCCTCAGTCGGCCTGATTATCAAAGTCTTAGGCCCTGCGTCGGTTGCTGTTTCATCTTCCGTGACGTCAGGTAGTCAGGGGTATAAAGCATGCAGGCAACACCATTACATCAGTCTTTCTTGCCGTGCAGTGCCTGAAGCAGAAGCAGTTCGCAAGTGCCAGTCGGCCGACTCCTGAAATTTTCGTTTTTGAGTTTCAGAACCACAGTCTTCAGCTAAAGCTAAGTACCCTGTTGGGGAAACTTGCTTGTCTAAACCGATGTCAGTAAAAGTCAATAATTGTATTTCTTGTGGAAAGCAAATACCTCATAAAGATATTCATTCATACTGTATTCCTTGCCTAGGCCCTGACCACAATGTACCTCGCTGTTGGTTTTGTGCCTTATTTAAAACACAAACTATTCGTCGTCGGTACATTTTTGCTTCTAAATATTTTGGAATTATGTTCAATTATCCAGATATGTCTTCGGTATGCCACCCGACTACCGACATTCCGAAAAAACACAAAGATAAAGACAGAGACAGGCCGCCTAGGCCCAAAGCTGCCGACGACGCTTCTCCTAAGCTAGTCACCAGTTCGCCAGCAAGTGTACCTCATTACGAGGAATGTACCTCATTTGGGGTCTTAAAAAGTTCATGTTCCTCGAAGTTCCTCAAAGTTCCACACTGAAAGAGTCTGTCACACATTCAGTGTTAGGAATTTTTTTAAGTGAAATCCATGGAAAATAGAAATTAATCATATTAATTCATTAAAGGATCTTCTTTATAAGTAAAACCAGCATATTTTAACCATCCTATGACCTTCCTATTTGAAGTTGTTAGTAAGCCATTAGTATGTGTTCCACATTTTGCCCATTTGTTCCACATTA
This sequence comes from Protopterus annectens, assembly GCF_019279795.1. NCBI lineage: Eukaryota > Metazoa > Chordata > Ceratodontiformes > Protopteridae > Protopterus > Protopterus annectens. The sequence continues at coordinate 280,153,734 of NC_056750.1, read as the reverse complement.
TGAAGACGAGTGTATCTCATTTTGGAGATGGAAGGTTGAGAGCTATGTTCACCAGTACTCAGTGAGGTGCTTTCACAGCCCCTGATACCCGATACTTCAGATTCTCAGGCCTCTACTGAGATCCATTCAGAGTCTGGTATGCCGCAAGATGCTTCAACTGTGGAACCTGCGGATGTCTCTACCTTGGATGGGTCTGGAGCTGCTGTGCAGGCACCGGCTTCTGAGGGTGTATTCAAGCCTACTGACTTGCATATTAAACCGAGACCATCTTCTTCTTCTAGGCCTAAAACTCGAACTATGCCTAGGAAACCGACGTCCAGACTGCATAGTCAGACCTCTATGCCTAAAAACAAATGATAAGAATGGCTGAAGACCTTATTACTTTAATCAGGGGAAGCCAACCTTCCCCCTCTAAGAGACCTAGGACTGAATTTGCTTAGGATACTCTGACCAGGAATCTGAAATTTCTGTCTCCTCTGATGACCAGGATTTACCCTTATCTACCTATGAGGATTCTGATGCAGAGGACTCTATTCCCTCTGCTTCTCCCCCAGAGGGATTTTTCTTTTGGTGAAACCTTGCATACTCTTAGGGAGCATTTTCATTCGGAAAGCCAGGATTACTCTGATTCTAAAAAGAGGCTTAGAAATTTCTTATTCCTGCCTTGACGCAGGCCTTTAGCTATCCCTCCTTTGCTAGACATTGTTGACGATGCCTTTTCGAAGTCTAGCTTGGCCCCTCTTTACCTCCTGCTCCCAGAAAACCTGATAGATATTACAGTGTTCCTGATTCTCACAAATTCCTTTTTAAAAATCCTACTGCGGATCCTGCGACCATTTCACAGGGACCCAAAGGCATTAAGGCTACTACTGCCAAAAATCCTACCCCCTCTGATAGAGATTCTAAGGCCCTGGATAGATAGTGTAAGAAGGTATACACCTGTGCAACCTTAGCCATCAGGGCCTTAAATTGCCAGTTTCATATGTTGAAGTATCAGCAGCATATTATTGGATTGCTTAAACAGAAAATTATGTTGATTTCTGATTGTGCTGAAAATAAGGATTTACAGAATTTAATGCATTCTACTGAACAAGTTGGAAAACATAATTTGCAATGTGGGTTTGATTCACAAGAGGCATCTTGCAGGGCTGTTGTCACCGGGTCTGTACTTAGAAGGCATGCCTGGCTTAAGGAGCAATCTTTGCCAGATCATGTGAAAACTAAATTGCTGGATGCTCCCTTAAATCAGGACCACCTGTTTGGAGACAAAGCAGAAGACGTTCTTAAAAAGATGGAAGAAAAAGCTAAATCTATGCAGACTGTTAAAGATTTCTTACAAGTACAGCCTCCTAGATTTAGTAGGCATTGGCCCTCAAAAAATTGGTCCTTTCCTGCCTCTTCCAGGCCTTCTCAGTTAAAACCCAGAACCAGAAGAACACCCTGGCTTCAGTCCCAGGGTACGCACAGGACTAAGCAGTGGGGGGCTCCCACTTCCAAATCAGGGAGTAGTAGGACTCCCCACTATGGTAAGCTGAATCAATGACTTAACTTTAAAACTTCCAAGCACTTCTCAACTGACTGCTCCTTTAGGGGGGGGGGGGATTGCTTTGTAAGCAAAAAACTGGGAACTCATTACCCAGGACAAATGGGTTTTAAACATAGTTTCCCAAGGATACAGATTTCACTTCCACACGTTACCAACCCCAAACGGTTGGCCAGATCTACCCACAAATCAGTGTGCAGAGGCTCAAAAGCAAGTACTCTCTCTCTTAAGATTAAAGGCTAGTCAGACTGTACCGGAAGAGGAAAAGGGACAAGGTTTCTACTCAAGATTTTTCCTCGTATCCAGAAAAGACAACTCATGGTGTCCTGTCCTGGACCTGTCTATCCTAAACACCTTTTTGGTGATTCCAAAATTCAAGATGCTAACTCTTCACCAGTTGCTTCTCATGATAGGCAAAGATGCCTGGTTGGCAACACTGGATTTAGAAGCTTACCTGCACATATCCCAATCAGGGAATCTTGTAGAAAATACTTACGTTTCAAAGCAGGCTGCATGCACTATCAGTTCTCTGCACTGCCCTTTGGCTTATCTACTGTGCCCAGGGTATTCACAAAGTGCCTAGCTCCAGTCATTGCATTTTGCAGGCAAAGAAATATTCAAATATACCCATACCAGGACGATTGTCTAATTCAGGCAGAAAGCCAGGACATACTTCTGAATCATCTGGCATTTGTACAAAAGGTGTTAACTTGTCTGGGGTATACCATAAACAAAAAGAAATCACACCTGGTACCCTGTCAACAAATTATATTCCTGGGAGCAAGCTTGAACACAACTTCCCAGATGACTTTCCTCACGCCAAAGAAACAAATTCATTTGGCAACTTACTTCAAACTAGTGGACACAAAAACCCTGCTATCTGCAAACCTTGGGGCTCATGGCCTCCTGCATTCTACTAATTCCATATGCAAGACTGCATATGAGGAAACTACAATGGTATCTAAAAAGCCTATGGTGTCAGCATTCTCAGGATCTAGAAGCAATGATTCCTTTCATATCTTGCCTACAGTTAGAATTCCTTTGGTGGGCAGAGGCCTGCCACCAAAACAAGGGACTGCCATTTACTCTACCCTCTGCCGCCCAAACCCTAAGAGCAGACGCATCAGAATGTGCATGGGGGGCTCACCTGGCAGGGAAGTGCATTCAGGGCAAATGGAACCCAAGTCAAATGCACCGACGCAGGACCCAAGGCTTTGATAATCAGGCCGACTGAGGGCTACTGCAAGTAGATAACCCAAATGTGATGAATGCAACAGTGACTACATTCAAACATATACATTTATGGTAAGTGTACACAACTGTACTTTCTTTGTGCAGGTTTTCTCTCTTCTGAGTATCAGGGCTATTCAACCTGTCCCAGCAGAAGAATGGGGACAAGGTTTTTATTCAAGACTTTTCCTGGTACCCAGAAAAGACAGCTCCTGGTGTCCTATCCTGGCCCTCTCTATGCTAAACACCTTTTTTGGTAATCCCAAAATTCAAAATGCTAACACTTCAGCAGCTGCTTCATATGCTAGGCAAAGATGCTTGGTTGACAACCTTAGACTTAAAGGAAGCTTACCTGCACATTCCAATAAGGGAATCTTGTAGGAAATATCTACGCTTCAGGGCAGGATCCATGCACTTTCAGTTCTCTGCACTTCCCTTTGGCTTATCTACTGCGCCCTGGGTATTCACAAAGTGTCTAGCTCCAGCCATTTGCATTTTGCAGGCAGAGAAATATTCAGATATACCCATACTTGGACGATTGTCTGATTCAGGCAGAAAGCCAGGACTTGCTATTAAAACATCTGGCATTCGTAAGGAAACTTCTAACCTCACTGGGGTACACCATAAACGAAAAGAAATCTCATCTAGTACCCTGCTAACAGATTGTATTCATGGGGGCAAGCTTGAACACAGATTTCCAGATGGCTTTCCTCACTCCAGAGAAACAAGTTTATTTGACAACCTACTTCAAACTACTGGCCACAAAGACCCAGCTATCTGCAAGGAAAATTCTGCAAGCCCTGGAGTTCATGGCCTCTTGCATTCTACTAATTCCATCTGCAAGACTGCATATGTGGAAACTACAATAGTATCTAAAAAGCCTATGGTGTCAACGTTCTCAGGACCTGGAATCAATGATTCCTATCATTCCTTGTATAAAGACAGAGTTCCTTTGGTGGGCAGAGACCTGCTACCACAACAAGGGGCTCCCTTTCACTCTACTCCCTGCCGCCAAAACCCTAACAACAGATGCATCAGACTATGCATGGGGGGCTCACTTGGCAGGGCAGTGCATTCAGGGCAAATGGAACCCGAGACAGATGCACCTGCATATCAACCAAAAAGAAATGTTAGCTGTACAGAATTCCCTGACAGCTTTCAAGGACCACATTCTTCCAGGACAATTAGTGGCAATGACTGACAACACCACAGTTATGTGGTACATAAACAAACGGGGGGGGGGGCCCATTCGTACCCTCTCTGCAGACTAGCCATGGCTCTGTGGAACACAGCCTTGAGCTACCAAGTGCACTTACAGGCTCATTTCCTGCCAGGCAAGCTAAACTCTCTGGCAGACAATCTAAGCTGAAATCTCATGGACCCACATTTTTCAACCTCTTGAGGAACAAATGGGGGACTCCAGTTCTAGACCTGCTTGCCTCCCCTCAGAACTACCAATTGGACAAATTCTGCACAAGGACCTCCCACAGTCAAGCTTGAAAAGTGGATGCCATGTCCTTTACCTGGGAAAGCCTCCCCTTTTATGCCGTTCCCCCTCTGCCTGTCTTCTCGAAGGTTCTGCTAAAGATCAAACAGGACAAGCCAAGGACAATACTGATTGCACCAGACTGGCCACGCCAGTATTGGTACCCCTCTTGCGCAGTATGACACTGCTGGAACCATGGCACCTGCCTCAGACCCCTTCCCTGCTATCCCAGCAGGTGGGCCAGATTCTGCACCCTCAACTTCAAACCCTGAACCTTGCAGCCTGGCTAATTCTTTGAGCTCTCCAATAGCACCCCTCAGTAAGCAGGTGCTAGATGTCATTCTGGAGGCAAGGATGTCTAGTACTAGAAAATCCTATGCTGAGAAGTGGAAAAGATACTGTTCCTGGAGTCAGACTCAGGGGATGGGCACAATGGTGCCCAGCTTACCTCATATACTTCAGTACTTAACAGAAATGCTCCACAAGGGCCTATCCTTCTTGTCAATTAAAATTAATGCGTCTGCCATTTCAGCACATAATACTGAACCACCCCTTTTCTCTCACCTCCTGCTAAAGCAATTTCTCAGAGGGAAAATTGAAGACCCCCCAAGAGAGCCCCTCCTGCTAAAGCAATTTCTCAGAGGGAAAATTGAAGACTCCCCAAGAGAGCCCCTACTCCAGCCTGTGACCTTAACTTTGTATTGGAAAAGCTCACTCTTCCTCCCTTTGAACTAGCTGCAACTGCAGAGTTGAAATTCCTTTCTTGGAAAACAGCCTTTCTTCTAGCCATCACTTCAGCAAGAAGAGTGTCTGAATTACAGGGCCTCATGGCAGTGGAGCCCTTCATTATCTTCCATGCAGACAGAGTTTCCCTCAGGACCAATCCTTCCTTTATGCCCAAGGTGGTGTCTAGTGTGGCCCTAAATAAGTCCATTCATTTGCCCACCTTTTTCCCGAATCCACAAAACAAAGGAGAATGAATACTACACTCTTTGGACATGCACAGACAACTTAGATTTTATTTGGACAGGACTAAGCCTCTCAGGAAATTTGAACAGTTGCTAGTTGACTTTGCTGCAGGGACAGAAGGGAAGGCCATTTCAAAACAAATCATTGCTAAATGGATAGCCCCTTACATTCATTTCTGCTACAAGTACCATGGAAAACCTACCCCACAGGGGATAAGATCACATTCCACCAGGGCTGCATCTACCCCTACTGCTTTTCTCAGAGGAGTCCCTACCAGGGACATCCTGGAAGCTGCAACCTGGAGCTCTGTACATACTTTCACTAAGCATTACCACATTCCTGTCTTTTCTAAATCCAGAGCTGGATTTGCTGCAGCAGTCTTCCAGGGCCTCATTGCTAACCCTAATGCTCCTTAACGGCCTCCACCCTTCCTTAACTTTGGGAATCAACCCAAATGTGATGACTGCAACAGTGAAACACGAAGAACATAGTACAGTTGTGTACACTTACCATAAATGTAGATGTTCGAGTGTATTCACTGTTGCAGTCCTGGTTACCCTCCCTCCAGCACCCTGACTTCTCTTTACTTTTATCTATCTTTTTGTTTGGCATACTTTATATCATGTGTATTTGCTTTTTGCTGGGGGTGTTCCATACCATGTAATTGCTTCCTGTTGTGGGGGCACCTAACATCTGGTGCAAGAAAAACTGATGTAATGGCATCGGCTGCATGTTTCATACTCCTGACAACCTGACGTCATGGAAGAAGCAACAGCATCTGACACAGAAATCCCAAGACTCTGGTATTCAGGCCGGCTGAGGGCTACCTGCAGGCAGATAACCCACATGTGATGACTGTAACAGTGAATACACTTGAACATCTACATTTATGGTAATTGTACACAACTGTACTTTCTTCGTGCAGGTTCTCTCTCTTCTGAGGAGGGGACACACCTGCATTGCCCTCAGGAATCTCTCACTGAAAACTCTGATTTTGATGAAGGGGAACGATCCTCCAGATCTCTAAATACTAGAAATTTTAAAGCAAAAAGGTGGATGGTCTTCCAAACCCCTTTCCAAGGAGGAGTTGTGTTTCTGGAGACCTTCAGGTCTGGCTCAGCTAAGACTTTGGTGACCCGTCTGGGTGATGAGCTAATTGATCTGGTTTCACATCATGCATGAAAGAAACCGGATGCTGTAAAGGCATTTCCCAAGTGACCTGATAGATTTTTAGTCCCCTCCCCGAAAGATGGGCATACTGGAGTGCAAGTAGATGCTATGGTTCTGGCAGCAGCCACCAAAAAAGAGCTCGCAGAGCTCATCTGTACTTCTTCCTAAAAAGGAGTCTAGGGCGTTGGATAGATTAGGGAAGCACTTTTACACCCAGCAACCCTTTCCCTGAGGCCATTAAATTACTTGGCACATTTTACCAGATTGCAAAGAGATTTGATAAAGGAGCTCCCCAAATCTCTTTCTGGGTCCACTGGAGGACCAGAATATGGTTTTCTTCACAACTGGCCACCATTCTGTCCATATGTAATGCGTTCATGAGGTTGATTTTCCATGTTGCAGAGGGCACCTGAAGGCTAATGGGTTCAGGCATAACTGTCAGAAGACATGGCTGGATTTGGTTGTGTGACTTTGCAGAGCCCTTCAGGTCTTCATCCATCAATGCCCCGTTTGATCAATTTTCTTTGTTCAGCCTAAAAGTGAAGGAAACACTCTCCAGGGGCAGTAAGGAAATACCTTATCTGCTGTTGGAATCAGTTTTTCTACCCCTCAGAGACCCTTTACACAGAAACTCCAAAGAGGTAGAAAAATGTTTTGTAAATCCAAGGTCCTTTCCAAGACTCACAAGAAGATGGTTCCCCCAGAGGCAGAGGGGGAAAACTCTAATGCCTTTGTGGCAGAGGTGGCTCATAAAACGAGGGTTTCAGGGATTCCTTCTTGGATAAACCCTATCAACATTCCTGAAAGGTTGCCTGGCTGTTTTTCTCTGGAGGCAGTCAGGGTAGGTAGAGGATCATATTCATAGGCTATTTCATAAATTTTCTGAAATTCCCCCCATAAAAATTAGGAAGGTCCCCAATGTTCCACCCAATCAGAGGGAAGCAGCATCTCTAGAAGTAAGAAAGCTGGTAGAACAAGTGTCACCCAAAAAATCCCCCCAGACCAGATAGGATCTGGAATTTACTCAAGGTTCTTTTTTGTGCCAAAGAAAACAAGAGACTTGAGACCCATTCTGGACCTCTGCAAACTAAATCGGTATGTAAAATGCTCAAAGTTCCAGATGGTCATGATTCAGCCCATTCCACCAGTGTTACGAACAGATGATTGGATGTGCTTGAGAGATCTTCAGGATGTGCACTATCACAGCAAACTGAACAATCTATCCAGAAGATGTCTACACTTCTGACTGGGAGACTGTTACTACCCGTTTAGTGCACTGCCCTTCAGTCTCAGCATAGCCCGCAGGGTGTCTACCAAATGCAAGGCAGTGGTAGCAGCTCATCTAAGACTGCTGGAATTCCAGGTGTTTCCCTATCTAGATGACTGGCTCCTGACTGCTCCAACCAGGCATCTACTTATACAAGCAAGGGATTACTTACACCAGCTGTGCCACCATCTGGACATCGCAGTTAAGTACAACAAATCATGCATCATTCCTGCATAGAATCTGGAGTTTATAGGTGCTTGTCTAGACACAATCAGTCAGATAGCATCTCTGCCCCCAATAAGAGTATACATTTTCAGATCCCAGGTAACAGAAGTGATCTTGCATTCATCTCCACCAGCATGACTGGTTTTGCAGGCCTTAGGGTTGATGGCAGTAGTAATAACTCTAGTCTCACTGGCCAGATATCATATGCAAATTCTCCAGTGGACTCTATCAGTTTAGTGGTCTATTCCTCAAAGCATTTATGCACCCCAGTCAGGATTACAGATTTGCAAGAACTGTCTACTGTGGTGGATCCATTCGAACAAAATTTCTCAGCATTACCCTTTCATTTTAACTTTCCCAGTGGCCACAGTAACCATGGACACCACCCATCTGAGGTGGGGTAGGGCATTTCTTGGAAAGCATAGTCAAAGGCACATGCTACCCTCAAGATGCCAATTTCACTTATCAATGTCCTGGAGATGAGAACTGTTCTTCTAACATTGGAAGCCTTCCAAGATGCTGTTCCCTCAAGTACAGTTGCGATTCAATCAGACAGTATTCTGATTGTGGTTTGGTAAATCAACAAATGAGAGAATCGGGTGCTACCCTCTTTGTCCAGAGGCAAAAACAGTGTGGTAATGAGTGATCTCTTTTCAAAGTGGTGGAAAGAATTTTTTGATTGGGCCAGCCATGTTGCAATCTCTTTGCTTCCCCCCATCAGAAAGTGCAATAGGTTCTTCACCCTGCTCCCTCCTCCAGGGGAGTCACCAAGAGATGCTGTAGACCAGAATTGGACCCCTGGTCTCATATTTATTACCTGTACTTCCTATTTTTTTGCAGAAAGCCTACCAGTTAAAGAGCTCAGTAATCATCCTTGCACCTCTTTGAGACTCCTCAAATGTGGTTCTCCTTTCTGTGGCCTCATGTTCTGTACCCAACCTGGATTCTGGACCCCAGACCAGATCTCCTACTCATCCTATGGGGAGAGTTCATCTGGGCATATCAGGTCTCAAGGTGACTGCATGTTTTCTCCAGTTCCAGTGATGGGTAGACAGCCCAAGCTTTCTTCCCTGATCTGACATATCCTTTTGTCCTGTCAAAAAGCTTCCACTAGGAGGGTTTACAGAATTGGAAAAGA
>NC_056750.1:279797206-279842206 GCF_019279795.1 Protopterus annectens | reverse complement strand
TTTCACTTCTGCAGAGAATGACAATAATGGCTGGGTGCATAGAAAGTGTCCCCCACACCTCCTTACTCAACAAACAATAGTGTATGCTTTTTTTTATTGGTAATGTTTTTAAATCATTTTTCTAAGGTCAGCAAGCATAAACAAACTGTTGTACTATACCAATAAATTTGGAAGATAGCAGCAGAATGGCTGTTGAAGATGATGGTGATGATGATGAATAACATAGTTATATTTATGAGGCAGCCTGTGGAAGCAGCACACAGTTAGCAAGTTTAATTACAGATCTCACACTCTACAACATGTTAGTAACTCTGCAGGAAGTGACAGTGCATCACAATGACAAGCACATGCTGATATTACACTCATGCTTGTAGAGGAAGAAAACACATGCATGTCTACAACAGTATGTCTGAACCCAGATGAACACTTTCAGGATAATGGCATAAATTCAGAGGTAACTGTGTCCATAGCATCATAAGATCATAGGAAGTTACTTGGCTAATAGCCTTAGGTCCCTTACAAGCCTAGCCAAGTTCTACCCTTATTTCTACAATCAGCACCTATTGCCCCTGTCTAAGAGGGACACAGGTGGAACCCCTGGGGTGAATTTATGGTTACCCATCCAATCTCCCAGATTGCGGTTGAAGAGGGCCAATAAGGTGCTGTGTTTGACATGAAATGGGAGTCTGTGCCAAAGGTGCAGTAGCCTCTGGGAGACAACGCTGTCACTCCAGAAGGTTTTATTAATGTCACATACCAGGTTAAGGACTTTAGAGTGAGTAACCCTTGTACCATTTCAATTGCAGATATGTAGCATTTCCAGTAAAGCAGGGTCAGAGATTGCCTTATATGCAAGGCAGAGATTGCCTCTGAGTAGTCTGCATGAAACAGAATAAAGTGACAGTGATTTCATATGATCCACATAGGACAGATGCTAAAGACCTTGATTTTTCCTTTTGGTCTCTCCAATTGTTGCAGGTGCTTGGAAAGGTACATACCAAAAGAAGCGATGTACTCAATTATTGGCCTGCTGAGGGAAGAGTACAGGGAGGTTATGACTTATTTTTTTCTGATGGCAATGCCCTTACTTATGAGATGAGCAGTATAGAATGCAATTCTTACCACTGTGGAGACATGGTGGTAAAAGGTAAGGTTGCTGTCAACCTGTGTGCCTAGGTCTCTCATCACTGAGTGCGTACTTAAGGTGTTGCTATTAATGTGGTAGTTAGCAGGAACATCACTGTTACCAAAAGGAATGATAATATGTTTTTTTTGCATTGAGTTTAAGGCCATGACTTTGGCACCAATCATTTGTTTGTGTAAGACTCTCTTGTAGGATGTTGATATCATTTGGAGATTCTATGACCGCTCCCAGTTTGCAGTCATCAGTAACTTTGCCAGCCACAGACCTTTAGTTTTTGCTTGTATTTCAGAGAAATAGATTCCAAGCAGTAGAGGTCCCAGGACTGATCCCTGTGGAACAACCTGCTGTTGGAGGTGGATTCCCCCATTTTGACTATATGTGTTCTTTCAGTGAGCGAGTTAGTGACCCATCTAATGATAGAAGGGTTGAAACCTAGCTGGGTGAGTTTGTCAATGATGGCTGAGTGGGGATATTGTCAAAAGCCTTGGCTAAGTCTAGGTAGGCTGTATGTACAGATTTCACCTCATCCAGGGCCTTGGTGACCGTCTCAAAGAAGTCCACCAGGTTTAACAGGCATGATCTCCCTTTGACAAAACAAAACTGAGTAGGGTCAAGTGTTTGGATATTACGTATATCTTTGTGGATAAGGTCCATGATGATTCACTCCATGGCCTTGCAGATAAGGCTAATCAGGCTAATAGGTCTATAGTTCCCGGGGTTAGTGGAAGCACCACCTTTGTGCAAGGGGAATAACAGTGGCCATTTTCCATTCAACTGAGAAAAAGTCGGTGCTTGGACTATGATCAAAAAGAGTACCCAATTGTGTTGCACATTCTTGTTGAAGCCCATGTAGGATGCAGCCTGGGATGTTATCAGGTCCTATAGATGCTGTGTTTTTGGCCTTAGAGAGGGTGTTTATGACCTGCTCTTTAGAGATACAAAGTAGGGGACAGGTGGTAGGGATGTCATAGGCTACATGTGGCAGGGACAGAGGAGTGAAGTTTTCATAGACCCTGTTGACCAGCAGGTTAGCTATGTCCACAGGCACAGTATAGGTGGTATCATTAACTACCAGTTCAGCACATATCTGGGCCTTTCCTTTTAGGTTATGGATGTGACTAAAGAATGACTTATGGTTGTCCTTAGTTGAGGAAGCTAATTTGGACTCATATTTTGCTTTGGAGGACTTCACAAGAAGTCTTATTTGCTTGTTTAAGCTGAGGAGGGAGTATTTCCAGTTTAGGGCTTGCTCTCTATTACTCTTAGACAGTACTTTCTTCCTCTTATTATAAAGTCTGTTAATGACAGCTGTCCACAAGGTAGGTTTGCTCTTCCTTGAAGAGCTTGTTTTGGTCCTATCATGTACAGCTGAGTCAATGCAGTTATACAGATGTTTATATAAAGCATTGGAGCAGAACGCAGCATATTTGCCAGTTCCACCTGATGGGGGAGGTGCAATGACGCTATTTATACCATCCTATAAGAGGTTATAATTTGCTTTGGAGACGTTTTTTAGTTTAGTTGCTGTTGGGGAGAGGATCAGGTGTGATAGTTACTTCAAATGAGACTAATTTGGGGTCGGAACTCAACAGGGAGGACCTCACAGTGGGGGTGCTACAGCAGTCCCCCACATTGGTAAATACCAGATACAGGATATTGGCAGTCCTTGTGGGTGTGTCAACCAGCTGTTTCAGGGCATTGGAGTTAACAAAGTCGAGGAACCTTTGGGCAAGTGAGTTTGAGCATGAGTAATTTACCCAGTCAATGGATGGGTATTTAAAGTCGCCTAAAACCATGGTTTTTGGATGTATCTTGATGGACTAAAGTAGATCCAAATAGGCAGAGTGTGTGTGTGTCTTGATTCGTGGAGGGGGGGCTCTGTAGCTGGCAATGACTTGAACAGATGTCTTAACAACAGTTAATTGCACCTGAAGTATCTACAGGGAATCATACTGTTTAACCAATCTGGAGGTGTATTTATCTTTAATGAATATTGATACACCACCTCCTTTAGTTTTCATGCCTTCAGTTTGTGGTTTGAACATGTGGAAGGAGGTGTAACCCGGTATGTTTGGGGTGCTCTGCACAGCCTTGAACCAGGTCTCCGGGACTGCACAAATGTCTGCATCTTCCAAGGTGAGGACTGCTTCCAGTGAGTGCAGCTTCATGTTAAGAATCCTAGCATTTAGCAGCATGGTCTTGAGGTTGTTTTTAGATGGAGTTTTTACATTGGGAATTTATCCTTGAGACACTGCCTAAAAAGGCACTATGGGGGTGGCAAGAGCCTTAGCCAGTAGCTGAAATCCCAGGGGTGACTGATGAAATCGTGTCTCTCTTCATATAGTCCAGAGAGGTAGGGCTCAAGTTGTTCACACCAACATGGACTATGACAGAGTCATAACAATACCTGTTGTTGACAGACTTGAGTGCTTGTGTGATATGGTGGATCCTGACACTTGACAGACATCTGACTGTGACCTTTTCCTTATCCAGCCTGTTGAGAGGGACATATGTGTGTCTCACGATGGAATCACCTCTGACTAATATACTTGGTGTTGTGTTTTGCCTTAAGGGCTTGACAAGTGACACACTAGTGCATGAGTTATTATGTGTATTGTGTTTTGCAGAGGGAGTATTAAGTGTAGCATGCTTGAGTTTTTGTTTGGGAGGTCTGTGGAGTTTAGATATGTTTCTGGTGAAGATCTCTGCATATATAGTGTGGGTTTGGGTGGAGCAGGAGGTGAGGTGTGCATGCTATCAACCCACTCATTGTCATATGTACTGACTGGTGTGTGAGAGAGCATGGATTCAAGGTTCTTAATATAGTTGCATCTCTCATGTGTTAAGTTTGTGTGGACTAGGACTAGAGGGTTGTCGGTGAACATGAGGCAGTGGCTACACTGCCTCAGGATGCTCGTGTTGACCAAGCTGGATGGAGAACCTATGGGAAATTGTCCATCCTTAGTATTAGGTAAATTTCTATGGTCAGGAAAAGTGACAGTGACACCTTTACAAATAGGTGCCAGGTACAGTAATTTCTCAAAGATACCCTAGGAAACACATAAAGCATTGGCTGCCCAGCAGGAAATATGCTGTGACAATGTTAGGGATCAGAGCACTGCCAGATAGAGTCAGTTGGAGGTGATCAAAGTCCCCCAGGGTATATGTGAGGATTTCCAGCACTACATGGAAATGGCAGAGAGAAGGAACAATGCCATGATTACATTAATGCCTAGTATGGTGGCACTCCAAGCATCCATGGATGCCACCATTCAAACACAATTTAACTTATGGCTTACCAGACTCAAGTAGGAGCCAGTCTTGGAAGGGAAAGAAGATGGAGTACTGTCCAAGAACACATGAGACTACAAGTGCTTCTCAAGAAAGCATTGTAATTAATAGGGGGGACGAGCACAACAGATTTCATGTGGATCTCATCAATGTTTATCTATACATAGCAGAACCTCTCATTCAAGGTCCAAGTTACAGTCCTACAGCACTGTTAGTAAGCCCCTCTTCAAAATTACTTGCACTATCGTCTAGCATATCTTTAGGAGACACATTTGACCTTGACCTACTGTGTTTCAAGTGTGAAATTTCTTTCTTTTTATTTATTTATTTATATGTAAGAATAAACTGTGACAAAAACTGACATGCAGCCAAAGGATTACATGATATGATAACCATCTAACAATTGCAACACATGTAAACAATCTGTATAATAAAAAATGTACCAGAAGATCTATTTATTAATCATATAACAACAGGAAGTATAAAAACACTTAACTATGTACGGGCCATGGTCTGTATAAATGGATGTTTCTACCTGTAGTAGAAAAATGAAGTGAAAACAAATAATATCAGCTATATACACTATGGGCCAGATTCAATAACAACTACACTAGGTGCTGCTATCATCTTGGCGGCATGGTTATTCGGTATTCATTAAACTTCTCTACATGAATAAAGGGAAATGGTAAAATATGCTATAGACTGCATAAAGAACTGAATTACATGCTAATTAACCAATCAACATGGCAGAGCAATTCAGGAAGCTATAAAGCAATTGTACACTCAGTGCTCACTTTTGTGTGGAACTCCTAAACCCTTTGGAATACAGGCATGATAACACCTTGAAAAAATGTTAGGGGTTGCTGCTGCTATTTTTATACTGTATGTGCAACAGGGTTTAAATCAAGATGCTGCTGATGCTGCTGCCAGACCTCAGGCGATGAGAAGAAGGGTGTTTAGACCCCATTTGACTTATAATGGAGTGCATGACACAGAAATTGCAGAGTGATACAACATGGACAGGGAAACACTAGAGAAACTATGCAACCTCTTCCACTCCCACCTCCAGCCCCAGGGAAATCGTGAAGAACCATCTCAGTGGAAACAAAGGTATGTGGAGTATTATGTATTCTAGCTACTGGTACTTTCCTGAGACACACAGGGGATATATCCGGGATGTCACAGGCATCAGTCTGTAGAATATTACACCAGTTTTTAAATGCAACACTACCAAATTGCAACTGATCACATCTGCTTCCTATGCACCCCACAGGAAAGAACAAAAAACAATGTAGGAATTTTATGCAATAGCATGCTTCCCTGAAGTGTTGGAGGCCATAAATTGCACACATATAGAAATAAAACCTGGTGAACAGGGAAGGAGGCACATTAACTAAAAGGATGCCACTCTGTAAACTGTCAGGTTGTCTGTAATACCCAAGAGATGATTTACAATTTATGTGCAGGTAACCTAGGCAGTTTTCACAACTCACACATATGGCACACCTGCAAGGTGTACACAAGGTGCTAGGGGTGACTTTCCACCTGGGCATCTAGTCAGAATGCAGGTTATGCACTGTAGCCCTGGCTCATGATACCCATGAGAAACCCACACAACTCCACTCAGTGAGCCAGGAGAGAATGAGGCACATGCTCAAGGTAGGAATATCATACAATGTAAGTTTGGATTTCTCAAATTAAGGCTCCAGTGTCTAGATACATCAGAAGGTACCCTGAAGCATGACCCAAGCAGCTCTGCAGAAATATTCACAGTCTGTGCCATGTTGCCCAATATAATTCTCAGGAAACAGCTTCAACAAGGACAGCAAGGGGTAGGACCATAGTTTCAAGGACCACAGGCAGGGCTAGCAACAGTAGATACAGATGAAGATTTTGAGGGAGAACCAACAGGTGCAGATTGTTCTGGCAGATGGAGGCATGTACAGTATGCCCTGGCTCTGGCGAAAGGTCACACATACACACACACACTCACTACCTAGGCTAAAGCTTAAGATCTCACACACATACAAATATGAAAACTGTTGTCTGTCAAAAATTTCACATCTTTTACTTAACCATGTAATGGCTGTGTTCTGATAGCATCAGACAGGGACAACCCCCAAAGATACAATGTGTACCTGCAGTAATGAAAAGGTAAGTGTGGAACCTGTAAAGGAAAAATAATGTTACGTAATTGAGTACTCACATATGGAAACAGGTATATGCCCCTAAGCAGAGCATTTGTCTGAGGTGGACACTTATGTCAGTAATAGCTTATATGACTGATGTTTGCAATATACAGCTATGTTCCAATACTGTGTATCAAACATTTCACTTGACCACTATCTATAAACCATGGAACAGGTCATTATTTGACAAGTATAGCAAGAAGCAAGACTGAAATACTTACTGCTTCAACTGCTTTATTTACAGTACTAACTGAAGTACAATGAGGTTCAACAATTATATAAACAATAATTCACAAATGAGTAGGGAGAAGAAATCAAAACATTTTCTTCTGCATTGCATATTGATAACTGCAAGCTTATGAGTAAACAAGCAGTAGCCATCCACTGTGTGCATCAGATATATATACAACTCCAAGTCACAAATAGTTGAACAAAGGACAGGGTACAGTGATCATAATTTGCACACAGCAGTTGCGGGGTGGCAGTAGGGCAAGGCTGATACAAAGAAGTGAGTGTGTGTGAATAAGAAGCACATGTATTTCTTAAAGTGTACAGTGGTCAGGGCCTGCAACAAGAGATGTACACTCAACAGTACTGTTTAGATAGCTTGCATGTGTGTGAGCTGGGGCAACTGCATTTATTGTGTGTGTGTGTGTGTGTGTGTGTGTGTGTGTGTGTGTGTGTGTGTGTGTGTGTGTGCATAAACACAGTCAAGCACTGTGCTAGCACTATGACCTGGGATCTCAGACAGGTGTGAGCTGTGCATGGTAGAGAAGTAATTTTGGCAGTGTCGCCCCCAGCCATGAGAACTACCTCTGCCAGGAGTTGCACTGCTACTTCCACAGCCTTGACTAGAAGTCGGGGTGCTACCTAAATGTGAGTGATGTCTGCTGGATGAGTTATCTTCATGACTAAGTCCAGAGCTATGACCCTATGGCCTACCACCTCTGGGTGTGGACACTGCAATTACTGATAGAGCAGTGGAAGTAGTGCCACTATGGGAGCAGGATCTGGCACAGCCACATCCACTAATACCAGAAGATATAGCCAGCCATGTGGATGTCCACCACCCCCCAGCAGATGTTCCATCACAGACACTGCCAGAACCAGTGTGTCATTCATCCAGTCCAAGGAGTCACCTACATGGTTCAGGGAGTCACACATTTCAGAATGCATGATGTTTAGTACTTGTACTAGGGGGCCCTGGTGGAACATGCTTCCATTATGGCCCTACACATATTTATGGTGGCACCTAATGACACATCAGCATCAGGAGGATGGTGGACAGCACGCCTCCTCCCAGCACCTTTACTAACCTTCTTGTGTGGCTCTTCACCATCTTGATGGCTATGGGGAAGATTGACCAACTTTGCAGCTGGAGTAACCACAGTTCCCTGATCAACTGTGTCACTCTCAAGCTGTTCTGTATCAGAGGGTTCCATGTCAAGGTACATGTAGGGATATTGACTGTGTCTGAAATATGGGCAGGGGATGTGAGGGCCATAAACTTGGTGTTAGACTGACCCTCTGTACCCCCATACTGTGCCTCCTCATTGCCAGCATCATCATCATCAGAGGCTACTGATGCTCTCACATCTCTAGGTAGAAATTCCACAGTGCCACTGTCAGTATCACCTATGATAACAATCAATAAATACAACAAAGAGAGAAATAAGGAATGACAATGATAAAAAACTTTGTTATATGAAAGGTATGTTAATTATTATAGATGCTAAAGCAATACAAATATTAGTCTCACTTAGACCTAAATCTACCTTATATACATTGCTAACAAAAAATATATCCTTACCGTATGGAGGTGGTCTTGCAGAATGCAATCCAGATGTCACTGTATGTAAGGAAGGGTGAAGAAAGAAGGCTGATAAGTATCACAATGCAAATGCAACAAGAAACTGAGAACAATCCTCTATACATGTGCAGATTAACAATCATATCATACAAAAATGCACTAATGAATTGTATCCCCCTCACACAAAAATCCTCCTATCTCCCTTGTATTGTGTCATCTAACTCACACTTATCACTGGCTCTAGATATATCAGACATATACAATACACTTATATAAACATATATAGAATTTTACTTACATTATTTTTATATTATATACCTAAAAGTTGTGCTTAAGACAAGCTGTGTCTGCCATCCACATCAGCACCAACATCAATGATTCTATGTGAACCTTCTGCTAAGATATCTGGATCTCTGACAGTGGACAGGAACTCCTCTGTTTCTGTCAGTGGTGTGGTTTAGTAGCAAGACCTCTGTCCCCTGAGCATGTGTTCCTGGGCAACTGCGGCCACCCTACAGTAGGTAAAGGTGATCATATCACTTGCCCTGTGTGGTATCTGGGAGTAAGCTCTCCTATGCCTTCTGACAGCACTGACATTGTCGATCACCTGCTGCAAAATCCTATCTCAGGCAGATTTGTCAGCTCTACATCTCCCCTAACAGAAAAGCTCCATGGCAATGGAAGGATTGGATAATGACTTCATTCTACATCAATGAATGGCAGCTTGCAAGGTAGAGATATCTTGGGCACCATATCCCTATATGAGATGAGACAGAAAACAGACACAAACCTATATTTATAATACGTAGACAAGATGGATGTGAACTCAGTTATGTATGAATGTATGTATCTATCATGTACACAACAACTGAAAAGGTAATACTTCCTATGATTATACACAAGTTAAAATGCCCCCCATAAAAAAAATAATAAAATAAGAAATTTAACAGTTTTGAAATTTGAACAACAGTTATGTAACTCTGTAATACAGCACAACATTAGCAATGCTGATTCAAAATGTACAAGGATAAATGGAGAAAACTATTATAGTGTTATCTCCATTGGTATGGAGGGAAGCCAGGTAGATATCAGAACATTAACACATTCTTTGGGCTACACGTAAAATACCTGACCTTGCTATGAAGTTATACTATACTCTTCTGCAATGACTGTTCAAACTCCTAGAAAATAAAACCTACATATTTATGTCATGTAGCATTATTTACCAAACTTTGTAATGCAGACAAAACAGTGATATACATGGGCTATGCCAACAGTAAATGATAAAGAAAATGCATACAGAAAACAATGATTGTACTGGGCATTGTAATTCATCCTTAATGACAAACTAAAAACATTCTGTAAAAAACAGCAACATGCCTTGCCAAGAAAGCAGTTTAGAAAGTAAATAAATGTCCTCAAAATGTTTTCTATGGAACCAGTCTCCCTGCTACAATATAAGTTCCTTAGCTACATGATTACCTTTATACAGTGTAGATTCAGCCCTCTGAGCACTGTGAGTATGCAAGTGAGGTGTCAATTCATTAGCATTCCTGAATACCACAATCCACACTAAGTGCAGGGAAAGTAAACATAGTATAAGGAGCTATGCAATTAAATGCACATGGCTAGCATTGCAATGAAAAGCATTGAGAATTGTTACCTGTTAGTGGCTTGCAGATGTCAATGATTAGTCTGACTGAAGGAATAGTCAGTGTTTCACAGTCTCCCCTTGCTTGATGTACACTTATTGAGGGAGCATCCGGGAGAAAACTTAACAAAGAACATTGACTGAGTTAGGAGAGCACAATTCCTAACATTCAAATGCTGTTTTAATGACCACAGTTACTGCCTCTTACTAAGAAATGTTCTGCATGTTCAAGGGAGTACATTACTCATTGATACAGATACCATATGCAATAAAAATGTGATAGCATTGCTCTTAGAAAAGCATAGATAAGGGATTGAGTTACTATAAATACAGAGAGGAATACAGCTGCAGTGTTTGTACTCTGTTAATATTGTGAGAATATGAAAAAGGACAACTTTCATAACTTGCTTCTGTTGCATTTTCAATGTGACTTGATATAATATCACATTATGAGTACATCTAACACTTTTCTCCTTGCTAATACATGTCTTTGTTTGTGGCAAATATGGGAAATAATCTGAAATGATTTTTCTTAATACCCTGTTTTGGTGGTTCAAATTCATTTAGGTTACTGTTGCAAGATAACAAAGTTGAGGAGACATCAGATTTGTACATTTAAAGTACTTGTTTCAAAACATGTCCTTTTTTCCTTTATCATGCTGTTTGGCACTGCATGCTGTTGACTGACAGCATTCAGTAGCAGTGAACAGTATTTTACTTCCCAAGATAAAAATGACAAATTTAATTTGGAATGTCATCAATAGCACAACTGAGATTGGCATTGGTGCATTTTCCTCAGCACTCTGCCATATATCTATCTCTGTAGTAAAAAGTGTAAAGGTAGTGAGCTTAGAGAAACAATGCAGGTGATGCAGGGTTCAAAACCTGTTTGTAGATTATTTTACTGAGGGAAGTCATTGCAAATATTGACAGTCATTTTAGGATATGACTGTGTTGAGGTGGGAAGCTCAAGTAATGTCAGTGCTGAGCAAACCTGAGAAGCAGATATGTCATTTGAAATGAGGTTACTATTAATTTTGTGCGCGGTGTGAAAAACAAATGCATTTATGCTGTTCCTTGTCCTCTTTTCCATTCCCATGGCTTTATCTAAAGTCCTGATCTTGTGAGACATAAATGATAGTAGTGATGTGGCAAGGGGATGTGAGAAGGCTGAATGTGTAACTGTAAGACACTAGTAGCTCTGCCCATTACTAGATACACACTTTGATTCATTTCATGTTCCTTTAAATTATTAGCCCTAAAATCTTTGTAATTTTTTTATTTAAGATTACCTTCTGCATTTGTGTGCTACCAGGCAGCTCACAATTAAGTTTCATGGCTTAAGGAAAAAAGTGAAAATTTTAATTTAGCTTGCCTTCATTAGCGCAAATATGCCTTTGCATCAGTGCATGGTGTCAGCACCCTGGATAGTAATGACTGCAGAAAATGGACATGATTGGTGTCCAGCTCTGTCACACAAGGTGTAAATTAAGTGAATTAAGAGAAATAAGAGAGAAGATGCAGTATTCAAATCCTGTTAGAAATTATATTCCAATGATTATTTTTTTCATTTGTAATCTGCATTTGTGTACTGCTTGGCAGCATACAGTCAGGGTTCACTGTTGAAGGAAAAAAGTGAAAACTTTAGTTTAGGCTGCTTTATGTAGTGCAAATTAACCTAACATTGTTGTGTGGCTGACAGCACCAGCTATCTAGCTGTGTCTGTGGCACAAGCTGTAAATGCATTGACTTTATGAGAAAACACAGACTGATGTTTTTGCATACTGTCATGGATTCTATTACAGCTGTAGGTCAAATTATTATTTCATGACCTTTCATATTCCTGTCATATAATTAATAACAAATGTCTGTATTTCTCTCCATTTACAACAGTTCATTAACATAGTATTTGAATAGAACAGCAACACATCATCTGCAAAAACACTGCAGCCCTAACATTGAGATGTAGTAAGTCAACCTTATCCTGCTTATGTGTTAATGTTGGTTACACTGTCCTACCCCTTCTTTCTCCTTGTAGCAAGCACTTTATTGTACACAGCATGACAGCATAATAATGAATTAATAAGTAGAAATAACACAGCATATGGATGGTCTTACATGTCCCACAAAATATATTGCTGATATTCCTTTCTCCATCATTCTCTGTCTCTCTCTGTTTACCTCATCCTACTTCAGTAACTTGTCACTGTTCTTTAGTTCTGTTATTTAAATAGTGTGAAGTAGTAATTCCTTTGTGATATGATGAGATGAAGCTCACATGTATCGTTAGAGTTTTGGCTACTTTCAAGGGTTCTAATCCAGCGATTAGCTATGTGTTACTGTCTGTTTTTAGTACACTATTATATGTGTAGTTGTCGGCTACAAACTGTTATCAGCTGCCATTGTCCTGCTTCTGTCATAAGCTACTTTGTCACTGCCTCCCTCTCACCCTATGTATCTTATCTCTTCTGTGTCATTAGTCTTTTACATCTGCATTTGCACCAACTTCAACTGAGGCTAAATTGAATTACACAGCTTATGTCAAAATCTTGTGTGTTTTTGCCATCATCCACATAACTCTGATGCCTTTTGTGCTGCTGTGCATAGCTATGTATGTTCTGTTTAATCTACTTTTCAGCAAGCTCAAGAGTTGAATTTACAGCTTACAGTTGTCAAGAGGGTAATGAAGATGAATCCATACATTCTCATTTTCTGCAATCTGCTGTCACATGTGGACTTTGTGCAGTAGGCATTCCTATGTGGTGTGTTTAGATAATACTCAGATATTCATTTTTTTTCTTGGAATGCTCTAAACGTTTGAATCTAGATGTATGCAAAACTGTTTTTGAATGTTCTGTATGACTCCTATGGCTGTGAATGTTGGCTATACCATTTTTAACATACTTTTATCTTGCTGATGTATCAATGTGCCTGCGCTCTATTATGAAGCGTGTCTTGTACAGATCTTGCCTGAATAATTATGCTGATAAAGCAAACATTAACACAATAGAGATGTGTGTGCAGAAATGAAACATGCACTAATGTGTTATGTCTGTATCATGTATTCCTCTCACCGTCTACCTCTTCACACCACTTCTGTGTCATCCAATAAACCTGATACATTCAAAAATATTTTCAGAAGTCATAAAGTTAAAATTGCTGGAGCAATGTCAGACTCAAAGCCAGTCACAAGTGGTGTCCCACAGGGATCTGTCCTGGGACCCCTCTTGTTCTGCATTTATTTCTCAGATGTTAAAGCAAACATGGGAGGGTTGTGGCTGACAAAGTTCGCAGATGACTGCAAACTAGGCGCCATAGTCGATACACCAGCAGACACATACATCCTACAAAAAGGCCTCACAGAAATGGACAACTGGTGCCGGAGTCACGGCCATAAACTAAATGCCAAAAAATGTATAGTCATCCCCTTTGGGAAAAACAAAGTACCCACAAATTATCACATAGACAGCAACCCACTGAGTACCGAAAAAGTAATCAGAGACCTAGGGACCCAAGTCGACAGCGACCTCTCATTTGACACCCACGTTGCCAAAGTGGTTAGAAAAACATTCTACCTTGCACACCTCATCATGAAGGGATTCACATCCAGATCCAAGGATGTCATTGTACCCCTATACTCCTCCCTCATCAGACCCATGATTGAGTACAATGCCCCATTTGGTATGTACCTCACCCGGCATCTGCAGCAGCTGGAGAGACCACAAAAGTACCTTACCAAGAGGATCAAGGGTCTCCAACATATGTCTTATTCTGCCAGACTAAAGAAACTTCAGCTCTATTCAGTAGCATACTGCCTGCTCAGAGGTGATCTCTGCCTGACGTACAAGGCCATGTCCAATCAGGATCTGATGGACATGCTCCACCTCAAAAAATCCAAATCCATCAGGACCACGAGAGCTAAAGACTTAAACCTCGGCACAAGAATGAATAGGACATGCTGGAGGGATAGATTCATAACCCAGAGGCTTCCCATGCTTTGGAACAAGATCCCAGTTCGTATTAGGCAGAGCCCCTCACTGACTCTCTTCATGAGAAATCTTGATGAGTGGATGGGAGATCGCAAGTTTACTCCAGGGGTCACATCTGTGTCACTGCTAGACAGGGGCACAGTAAACTAATTCTATTATATAAGGGGACCTTCATTGTGTCACTACTAGACAGAGACACAGTATTCTAAATTTATTCTGTACATTTTTTGTACCATTTCATGGGGTGGCAAAAGCCACATCACTATGGCTAGGCTTACAAATGCCCCAGGGCAGATAGCCTAGTACTATACTATGAAACTATGAAACTATGTTCCAATCAGCAATAACAGGTTTGTTCCCTCATGTATTTCATAATACACCTGTAGCATTCATATAAGGATTGACTAAATGCAACTGTCATGATAAATATGTGAATCATGAAACATGAATCATGACCATAACCCATATCTGTTTTTTATCTTAGGAGGTTCACATATGGTTGTCTGTGTATAATGCTTCTTTGAGTGAACGTTTGCAAACCTCATCATAGATTACTGCTAATTCCCATTCTAATTTCAGTACTTCAAGATATGATAATGCATGTGCTAATACTTTGCCATCAGCAGCACAATTGACCTTGACAGAGTTGTGCTTCTGGCAGAGAGTAAAAAAACAAAAACAAAACAAAACAAAAAAAAAATGAAAAGGAAACACAACAAATATTTTTTTTAGGTTCACAGCATTTGTATGGCTGTACTGAATTTTAAGAACAAGTTATCTTGATTTCAGAGTGATGTTGAGTCAATTAATTCGGTCAGTTAATGCATGTCTGCTCTCCAATGGTTACACTTACAACTGTGTTACAATGCCGGTTAGCTAAATCACACATAATCCATCACTATAATTCTGTAGTGCACTGTCCTATGCAGGAAGTGGTCTTGTCAATGCACATTATGCAAGCATGAGACAATTTGTGTGCAATTATTCCACAATAAAGTTGCAGGAAAGTTTTGATTGATAATCTATTGGTTTACAACTGTAATTTTCTTTGGAATCCCATACTATGAAACAGGTACATGTCCCTCACAGTAACACAATGAACATGAAGGACAGCATATAAATCTTAGTAAGAGAAGTATGCCATTTACATGGGACAATTACAGTGCATTTACATTGTCCTGTGTACATATATGCATTTGTCCCAAAACCGGCCATCTTTTCCAAACAGATGAGTTTTACCAATTACATCTGTCCTTTTTCACATCATTAAATTCAAACTTCACATGTGCCACTTGCAAATAATACTGTGCTCTCTAGATTGTGTAACTAGATATAGGAAACTGCGTGTGTGTGTGTGTGTGTGTGTGTGTGTGTGTGTGTGTGTGTGTGTGTGTGTGTGTGTGTGTGTGTGTGTGTGAAATGCTTGGTGCTGTGTCCACGTTCCTTGAGATGTAGACACTTAACTTTGCACACAGCTCCCTTATCCCAATTTTAACAGAAACAAACTCTCTGCAACACAATGATGAGCTCATCCTGTCAAAAGTGCATTATCTCCCCTTAAGAGTCAGACTTCTTCTGTTTTGCTTGTGAGTAGTACTGTGCTGTCTAGATTGTGTAATTACATAGGCAGAAGTTTCAGTGTTCAACATGAGAATCTTGTGTGTGATGGGGGTGTATAGAGTCAAGTGAATATTAGAGACAAAGGTGTCAAACCAAGGATGAATTTCTGGTTTCCCATCCAGTTGTCTAAGTTGCACTTGAATTGGGTTAGGGAGGAACTCTTCTTCACATGGATGGGGAGCCTGTTCCATAGACAAGGGTTGGAATACATACCTATCTCTCCAGCAGGTCCTATTTATGTCACAGGCAAGGTTTACATCTTTAACATGGGTAATTCTAGTGCTGTTTGTCTTGTGGATATGTATGAGGTCCATCAGAGTTGAGTCTGACAATGCCCTGTATGCCAGGCATAGATCTGTCCTCAAAAGCCTGTAGGATGCAGAATACAGGAATAGGGCCTTGAGGTGGTCTGCATAGGACATTTTACTTACACTCTGTATTCTTTTAGTGAGGAACCTCTGTGGATGTTCCAGTTGTTGGATTTGCCTGGTTAGGTGCATACCAAATGGGGCATTGTACTCAATGATAGTTATGATGAATGCCAGATACAGTGGAACAATGACTTCCTTGAATTTTGATGCCATACCTTTGCTTATAAGTTGGGCAACATATGATGATTTCCTCATCATTGTAGCTACATGATAGTCAAAGGCTAGATTACTATCTATGTGTGCTCCTAAGTCCCTGACTAACTGGGTCAACTCTAAGGGGTGTGTTGTCAATATGATAGTTACCAGGGATGGATGACTTCCCAAAGGATGCTGTTATGCATTTCTTGGCATTTAGTTTTAGTCCATAGCTCTGACACCAGTTGTTTGTCTGTGTCAGCCCTTCCTGGAGACCATTTGTGTCAGTGTGAGATTCAATGACAGCTCCTAATTTGCAATCATCTGCAAATTTAGTCAACCAGAGACCACTGACACTGGCCTTCACTTCTGAGAAGTAAATACAAAAAAGGAGTGGTCCAAGGACTGATCCCTGAGGCACTCCACTTGTGACTGGCCTCTTTGTAGAGGTGGACTCCCCAGTTCTAACTTCCTGGATCCTGTCTATGAGCCAGTTGGATATCCACCGGGTGACATACAGGTTTGTACCTAACCTGTTGAGTTTGTCAACAATGCCCGAATGGGGTATTGTGTCAAATGCCCTGGCCAGGTCAAGGTAGGCAGTGTGAACAATTTTACCCTCATCCTTTTCTTTGGTGACCATCTCAAAGACGTCCACCAGGTTGAGTAGGCATGATCTGCCCTTGAAAAAAACAAACTTGGTTGGGTCCAGTATATGAAGGCTTACTATATCTCTGTTGATCATCTCCATGATAATTCTTTCCATGCCATCCTCTCAAAGATGCTGTATGGCTCATTTGTAGTCAGACCTTTAGTGTGGTGTGTTCGTTTAATGCAATGACCTATAGATTATGTAGCCTAGATAGGTAGGATGTTCAAATCTCTCAGTGTCTGTGTGGGGCTGTAAAGTTAGGTAGGTATAAATTCCACAACAACTAAAATCAATCTACTTTCACAAGGGGAAATCCCACTTTTCATAGCAACATCTTCTCTGCAACATACTGATAAGGTCATTCTTTCTGAAGTGCACTCACACTTTAAAAGTCAGACTTCTCCTGCAGTGCTTACATTTCTTACACTGTTCTCTAGAATATGCAGCTAGATAGGTAAGAGGTTCAACTACTGCAGTAATTACTTCCTAAGAGTGTGTGTGTGTGTGTGTGTGTGTGTGTGTGTGTGTGTGTGTGTGTGTGTGTGTGTGTGTGTGTGTGTGTGTGAGAGAGAGAGAGAGAGAGAGAGAGAGAGTGAGAGAGAGACTGCAAATGGATTCATGATTAGTTTACACACATTTATATTGGCAACATTTACAACCCCAGATGACTATAAAAGTCATTGTAACTCACACATCTCTTTGGCAATACACTGCTGATGCCATCCCTTCATAGATGCTGTATGCCTCACTTGTACTCAGAATCCTCCTGTCACGCTGGCTGTTTATATTGTGCTCTATAGATTGAGTAACTAGTTAGGTATGTGGTTTAAGCCCATCCTTGTTTTAATAGTGTGACTGTAATTACTGTCTTATACAACTGGCTACCTCACAACCACTGTTATATACACTTCCACTTATGAGATGTATATTCAGTGGCACAGTGTTAAACTAGCAAATTCTAGCATCCCCAGGGGAAAATAAATTTTTGGCAACACAAAGATTACATAATCCTTACATAACTACAGTATCTCACAACTGTAATGCGTCTTCTACTGTGGTGTGCGACTTTGATATCGTGCTTTGTAGATTGTGTACCTACATAGGTAGGAGGTTTGAGTCCAGCTGTGATTGTGTCTTTTCCTCTCATACTGTTTAGACTACTCTTCAAATACCTATATGATGTGTAGGTATACAGTGGATAGTGTCCTCTGACCACTTTTTAGCATAAACGTCCAGCTAATAAAGAATGGTGATGTCATCCATTCAGTTGGACACTGTCAAGGTTGTACAGCAACATGCCTTGTGGTGCTTGCAATTCAGGCACTAATCTCTAGTTTGTAATCTTAGGTAGTTAGTTCAAATCCAGGCATTACTGATCAGACTACATTTTGTTAGTTTTATTGTGACTGTACATTTCACTATCACTGTTATCAAACACATCTGCTGTGTTCACATATAGATGCTGATTTCTCTTACAAAAAGCTACAATAATTTTTCACATGATGACACGTGATTACATTTTACTTAAATATCATTTGTAGTAAGTGCTCTCCACTGACACATGGCAATGAGACAATATTTGATATGTTGTTGCCTAACTACAGCAATTATGGGCCCACATATCCTAGCAGTAATAACATAATGTAATGCATT
The DNA here is from genome assembly GCF_019279795.1 of Protopterus annectens. Lineage (NCBI taxonomy): Eukaryota > Metazoa > Chordata > Ceratodontiformes > Protopteridae > Protopterus > Protopterus annectens. The sequence goes on along the minus strand of NC_056750.1, from coordinate 279,823,641 downwards.
GAAATACAAACATATCTCACAACTGTTGTGACACTTCTACTGTGGCATATTCATTCTCTACAATATCATGCATTTTCTTAGTCAAATGCTCAGGGAGTCAGAACCCACATTCACCGACTGTTAGCATTGTGTGGCTTTATACTGTAATGTCTAAATGCATCCACCACAGTTATAATGTGTGCATTTATAGTGGGATAGGCATCCACATCACTCATCTCAAAGAGATTGTTTGTGAAGCTATCATATGATATAATGACTTGGCAGAGGTGGAGTGTCACACTTGTGTTAAGACTTCCACTGTGGTACTTGTGATTCATCTACATGTCATTAATCAGTAGACTCACAGAGCTTGCTGTTCAATTCCAGAAAAGGGCAACATTATATGAATGTACTGACATTACACAAAAACATTGTATCTAGTTATTTTCATCTATTTTTAAACTGGACAATAATAGACCATCACATGTTGTGATTTTGTGGCAGTGAAGTGGTTATTCTGGGCATGTCATGCTGTGAGTGCTCCTGTAGCAAGTGCATTGAGTACTGGCTTGTATAGCATACCTACACAGATAGAATGTGCTTCAGTTCTGGGACAATGTGTGTTCTACCTGATGGAAACAGCTTCCTTGGCAAAGAGGCACTGATATTGTACTGCTCTCTGTTGTGTGAACAGTAAAAAATGTAGCTGCTTTTCAGCATTCTGACTAAATCATATTGTTGAAATTATAATTTTAACTCCTTTCTTACTTCACATTGATTTCAGTTACTTGTGACATTTTTATTTCCTGTGGCACACACAGTCAGTACAGAGGTCTATAGAGAGCTTAGTATCATAGGCAGGGTTTTGAATCTGGTAACATCTGTCTGTCAGATGACTGTGTCAGACAGCAGTGCTTTACATACAGAACATAGTTATGGCACAGTCAGAGGGCCACTTTTTTCAGGCTTTGCCCTACAAGGTAGGGTATCCATACCCCTTACGACAGGAAAGTGCAGTAGACCTTTCAAGGGTATTCTTCATGACACAACCAATATGAGTATTTCTGTGGTCTCCATGATTGATATGCATCACTCTCTTATCTGCCCTAGCATGTGTTCGAAAATTACAAGATGCAAATGTTTATTATGTCATTCATTGCTCACATGGATTGCATATTTTCAAAATAATTATGCTCTGTATTGCATGTCTTCATCCAAACATTTCTTTATTACTGCAATTATTTTTTTTACACTGTACAGCCTGGTGGTAGATGAGGGCTTACATAAAATGTTTCTTATGGCATGGCATTCTGCCAGCTCATCAGGAGGTGTTATTAGGCCTCTGTTATGACACTTTCTTTTGTGTAGGTGCTGTTGAATTGCTATTATGCTACTATTCCCTATAATTCCTTGTGAGCATCCCCAGTATAATGATGTATGAGATGTGTGCCTTTTACCAACAGAGAACGTTATTTGTCACGTATGTATGTTGAATATTATTAAAATTCCATTTAGCATTTACTTGAATATACAACTCATGCTTGTGTATTACATGTTTATGGGTGATAAACCCCTTTACTATGGGTTAAAATAATAGATATTGGCAAAACATGTCCCTTTCTGATGTGCATGACTCAACAGCTGTAAGGTTCATTTCTTCTTGTGCATGCAATGCTGAAGTAGAGAATACAGCAATGGTGTTGGATAGCATGCATACATTTTCAGTACATACATCTCATATGCAATAACTGCAGTCAGTGCATTTATCCCATAATGTATCTACTGTCCTTGCTAACTGTTATCTCAACTCAGCACTTTATTAACTCCCCTTTGTTACACTGCAGCTTTATTTCCCTCTCACATCCTTTGTTAGCATGTCCGTTGTTATTTATGTACTTATGTCTAGTATTGCCATTGACATTATCATTACATCAATATGGCAGTATTTATATGTTACAAATGTTTCTTTGACACTTCAGGACATTTGCCTGCACTATTTGACTACATTTCCCCATTTCCCCTTCTCTTTTAATTACTTCTGCAGTACAAGTAATCTTATTTGGGTACATTTCCTCCATTCCACTTCCCCTCCTTCAGAATTCTTTCACTGTACTTGTTCTTAGTATTTCTGGGCAAGAGCGCATGTTCATATATGAGGTTTGCCTACAGGCAAGCCATTTTGTTTGCATTCTGTGTTTGTGCTTGCAATCACCTTTCCATGGCCACAAACACTACTGTTGGCCATGAAAAGGTGCTTGCAAATATGCAGGCACAACGAGCAACAGTGCTAATCGAATAGCTCATTGTGCTTACATGTTCGCAAGCACCCTTTCATGGCCAGAATAGTGCTTGCAGACACGTAGGCACAAGTAGCAGTATACATATTTGATTAGCACTGCTACTTGTCACACTAACAAGATTAAATTGTGTAGGCTTAGTGTGAAGCCTATGTGATTGCTAATGAATCCCAGGGTATATCTAAAAATTATTAATATTTAGTTTGTTTGATTTAGCACTGATTTAACTAGAATTAATTCAGATAATGTCACTTGTGCTGTCATTTAATTTCATTTAGTTGAATTGAAATGAGTTGGAATGCATTAAAATAAATTGAAATAGGTTGCATACCCACTAAGAGATGCATTCCCAGCATAAGTATATCAATGTAAGCTCTCTCTATGATAAATACGAGAATGCACTGCACTGACAAGATATTTGTATGCATGGCTTGTAGCTAGGTATAAACAGCAGAGATTGTGCACATTTACTGATGCACTGCTGTACAGAAGTAGGAATCCATACTAAGTAATGGTAAAAGGGCAGGACATTCTTGTATGGAGTCTCCTTATGTTTTCTCTTGGCTATAGCAAGTTCTGCAATGTATACAGCAGAGAGGATTTGCCAGCATTTGTATATAGATGGAAGTTCCATTGACTTCCATCATCTGTTGATGGCTATTTTAGCTGCTAAAAGCACAATGAAAAAGACTTAGTTTGAGCCTGCGATAGTTTCAGCATAGCCCTATACCACTAATTCTTCCAGATATATGGATATAGATGGAAAATGGGTTTAATTTTATCATCAAAATCTGATCAAAACTTATGCAAAAGTGGACAATCCCATAAATATGCCTCCATGAGGTGTAATACTGCTCTTGCTAACATTTCCAGCATATGAACGTAGCTGTCAAAAACCATCTGTGTAAAATGTCTGGGGTTAGAAAAAGCCTACAGGGAATAATTGAGCATGAAAGGAAAGAACATAATATTAGTAAGTTGTTTGTCTGCAATACATTTAGCAGTCTTTTGTGTGTAGAAACAAAAGTCCAGTGAGAGGCTATATTAAACCCCAATCCGTATTTGAGATAGAGTGGGAACATTAAACCTAACCAGACGATTTGACTTATAAGTTGATTGTACAGCTGTAACAAAGGAGAGTTAGTAATAGTGTCACTCCCATTTAAATGATTGTGAATTGTAGCATAGAGGTAAGCTGATAGTAGTACATAAGGCGATGCGATGGAATGACATTTTCTACAGCAAGGTCTGAAAAAGATAACAGGTGAAGGTTGGAATATAACAAGGTCTGAAAAAGATAACAGGTGAAGGTTGGAATATAACAAGGTCTGAAAAAGATAACAGGTGAAGGTTGGAATATAACAAGGTCTGAAAAAGATAACAGGTGAAGGTTGGAATATAACAAGGTCTGAAAAAGATAACAGGTGAAGGTTGGAATATAACTGCCAAGTGAAAACAAGTTTTTTTGGCCCACCAAATATTCCATGGAAGGTTTTCCAGTTTATATTAAACTGTGGATGAGTGCCAAAGGGTAGGAACACAGAGGCTAAAGCATGTGAAAGATCTAATTTGTGAAATATTGCATGGGTGATTTGATAAAAACTCTTTAAATGTTGTGAGGTGCCTGTTGTTGCAACACTAATATAAAATGCTGTAGTAAATAGAATCAAAAAAGATGGCCTGTGCTCTAGTTATTCTATAGAAAATGTTGTGGGATTAAAGCTTGAGAAAACATCCTGCTCTATGTTTCTAAATCAAGTTGGGAGTAAATGAGCTTGTTAAAGCTCTCCTAGGAACAAGGGAATGGTGGTCTGATAAGCTTACCAACAGGCTGGGCAGCCATATACCTCCTATAGACTTTGAAGGGTTATAATGAGTTGAAGAACCTCCTACTGAAGACAGGGCCCATAAAAGTTTTAATATCTTCTTATCCCAACTTTGGAGAAGTGAAATTGTGTTTTTTATTGGTAGGGATTGAATAATAAAGAGAATCTTGGGGTACAAAATAATTTTAACCAACAAAATGTTTAATTCCATAGGCAGGCTCTAGGTGTCCCTTTCCTGGACGGAGCCCTCTACTATGTGCTTGATAGCTTCTAGAGTTAGATCTCATTATTCCTTAGGATTGGAGGCTAAATGCAGGGCAATATACTTTAGTTTATTATTAGTTTTGAAGAATTAAAGTAGATTTAACTGGGCTTACTTTATAGCCTGATATGTGGTACTAATTAGATAATATTGCCCAAACACATGGGAGAGTTTTCTGGGGATAATGTAAAAAGACTCGAAGATCATCTGCATATAGAGCTACTCTGCCACATGGCAAATTATTAGGGATGTCTGGGTCCTTGGAATTTACAGCATAACTTAAAATGGTGGCCAAGAACTCAATCACCAAAATAAAAACAAGTGGAGCTAAAGGCCAGCCTTGCTGAACCCCTTTTGTTGTGGTTAATAGGTTCATAGGTTCATACATGTTTACTAGACTAATGACCAGGTACATACCAAAGGGGGCATTGTACTCAATGATAGGTCTGATGAATGCCAAATACAGTGGAACAATGACTTCCTTGGACATAGATAACATATATTTGTTTATAAGTTGTGCAACATAGAATGATTTACTCACCAGTGTAGACCTATGATGATCAAAGGCTAGATTACTATCTATGTGTGTCCCAAAGTCCCTGATTACTGAGTCAAGTCTAAGGGGTGTGTTGTCAATATGATTGTTACCAGGGATGGATGACTTCCCAAAGGACACTATAATGCATTTCTTGGCATTTAGTTTTAGTTCATGACTCTGACACCAGTTATTTGTCTGTGTCAGCCCTTCCTGGAGACCATTCCTGTCAATGTGAGATTCAATGACAGCTCCTATTTTGCAATCATCTGCAAATTTAGTCAGACAGAGACCACTGACATTGGCCTTGATGTCTGAGAAGTAAATGCCAAAAAGGAGTGGTCCAAAGACTGATCCCTGAGGGAATCCACTTGTGACAGGCCTCTTTGTAGAGGTGGACTCCACACTTCTAACTACATGGGTCCTGTCTGTGAGCCAGTTGGCTATCCACTGCGTGACATATGGGTTTGTACCTAACCTCTTGAGTTTGTCAACAATGCCCGTGTGAGGTATTGTGTCAAATGCCTTGGCCAGGTCATGGTAGGCAGTGTGAACGATTTTGCCCTCATCCATTGCTTTGGTGACCTTCTCAAAGAAGTCAACCATGTTCAGTAGGTCTGCCCTTGACAAAACCAAACTGGGTTGGGTCCAGTGTCTGGAGGTTTACTATATCTCTATTAATCATCTCCATGATAATTCTTTCCATGGCTTTATATATAAGACTAGTGAGACTTCTAGGTCTGTAGTTTCCAGGGTCTGTAGATGGGCCCACCTTTGTGCAGAGGGATGACAGTTGCTTTCTTCATTCATGAGGCATGAGGCATGAAGCCTGTTTGGAGGCTACCGTTAAATAGTAATTCCAGAGGCCCTGATAGGTCATGTTTCATACTATTTAGAAGGCATCCTGGGATATTGTTTGGGCCAATTGATGCAGTGTTCTTGGTCTTAGAGGGCACATTAAGGACCTGTTCCCTAGTGATGAAGATGAAAGGCACAGTCCAACCTTTACAACTGCAGTCAAACCTTGATACAATGTCAAAAGGGACGCTACAAAAGCAAAGGAGAAATTGTAAGATGCCAAAACTAGGGATAAATAATCCCAGTTTGTATTACTGAAGAATTTCTCTGTATCTACAAAAAGCTTTGCTAAGGAATGATTTGTAAATTACCGTTTTTCCAACCACTGGGCTGCCTGAAGCATATGATGCTGTAGGGACCTACCTTTAACAAACCCCACCTGATCTGGATGGACCAATGATGGTATAAGGGGTGCCAAACGAGCCACCCAGATGATCACATACATGCTTATCAATAGTAAGGAGAGATATGTGGTGGTGGCTTGAATGTAATGTGGCTTCCTTACCAGACTTTAAATTTGGGAGGATCAGTGATTGCCTCCATTAGGGTGACATTTCATGGTCCATTCCAGCAGATAGGCTTTCCAGAGTAATGTTGCAGCTTATGAGCAGAAGGACTTGTGAAGCTCAGGTGAAAGGCTGTTATCCCTTGGTGCCTTGATTGTTTTTAACTTCCTGATAGCTGCTAGAACTTCTTGAATAGAAATAGGTGACTCTAAGGTTTGCATTTGCTGTTTGGTTAAAGTGGCCACAATATATGAAGTAGTGGGAATGTCGTAGTTGATGATGACTGTATCCCCAAAGTGCCATGTGAATTTGTTTCCCTATAAAGTTTCTGGTAGTATCAATAAAGCTGATCAATTATCTGTACAGTAGTTAAACAATTTAGATTTATCTGGTGATCTCAGGCTAAGTAAGGGTGAGGATACTTTAAGTTTTTTTTTCTCAGATTTTCTAGCTAATCTAGATGCTACTGTAGGACAGACTTCATAGTATTGAAGCAAATTTTATCTAAAGCTAATTTTGTTTTCTTACTCATGATCTCCTGTATTTGCTTGATAGTGACAATGGAGGATGATAGCAAACAATTTTTCGCAGAGGACTGCTGGAGGAATTCCTGCCAATAGCAAGGATATAAAGAGTTTAGGTCAGCATTCCATTTTTCCACAGTCCATTTCTCCTTGATCATAGCCTGGTGTGAAAGTAGACTTTATAAGAATCCCATAATATGGACTGTTCGCAGATGAGCTTGTTTTACAGTTTAATTGATACTGTACTATTTACACTAATATTAAGTAACTTCATAGCACTAAAGTTCAATCAAACCTGTACATAACCCTGAAGACTTGCCCAGACCACCACTATATCACAAAAATTCTAGAATATAACTTTCAGGCTTTCTATCATTTAAGGAGCAAAATATATCTGGGTGTGGAATAGCTAAAGATGTTGGCTTGCTTGTGTAATAACTAAAAATGATTAATAGCAGATAAAAAAATTAGAACAGATTTAATAATTAACCTAATAACATAACTTTGCAGCTAACTGCAGTAAAACTGAACAAAGTCAACAGTGTTCTAATATGACTATGTACAAAAGAAGCATATGCTTCCAAGGTCATAGGAGAAAGAAAACTCAGAACTTCAAACCCTGTAGACTGTTGGACAAAATGTTATATGAACATGTTGGATAATCCACTAAGGCATAGTCAGAGAGCCCCAAGTTATACATCTAATCAACGATTAATGCATACAATGAGATAACATTAACAGCAGCAGTACCAGTAAGCCTTCACTATACATCACGAATGGCTAGCTTCTGTAGTGATGCAATGAACAGAATTACACTTCCATCTGGTGACGATTGCCTCGATATTCAAATCCACTGGCTCTGGAAGGGACTTGGACCATTTAAAATTTAGAGAAGCTGATGTCGTGCCATTGGCAGCTCTTCCTCTCTTTGAGGTTGCTGAAATCCAGTCCATATAATCTAGGACTGTAATGTTGGCTTGGTCCTTCAGATACTGCACATCCTCTTCAAAATGCAGGAATACCAAGGACCATTGGGAACTGGAGCTTTAAGTGAGCTAGTTAGAGCAACATAGATTTCAGTCCTTTTTCTTTAAGCAGCCTCAGCAGGGGATGCCATATTTTGCACTTTGCCAGACCTGTTTTGAGTAGTCATTCTTAAATCTCACCTTTCTACCCAGGTAGGTAATATCTTTTTCACCTAGGCAGTTCTGAGTATGTCCTCTTTCTGCTGATCAGACAGAAAGCACATGATCACAGATCTTAGTGGTGCGCTTGGCTGTGTAATGTGGAGTAATTACCAATGAGCTCTTTCCAACAAAAATTCAGTGGTGGTTTCAAGCCCCAGAGTGGCAAGGATCTAGGCATGCATGAAGTGGAGCATGTCTTTTCGCTCTGCTCCTTCTGGATACCTAGGAACATGAATGTTGTTTCTGCATCCTCTGTTTTCTTGGTCGTCAATCCGGTCATTTAATATCTGGGTAAAGTCCAATAGAAAAGTAATGAGTTGTTCTATCTTCTTTATCTGCACTGATAGGTCTTGGGTGGTTTGCTCCAGAGTGGTTATTCACTGTGCCACCCATTGAACCATGAATTTAATTTGTTTAACTTGGTTCTGCAGCAAGATTTGAAAGGTACCCATGGGGACCTCTAGTTTGTGAATGGTTGTTTTCAGCAGCACCGTCTCTCATAAAAGTGAGCCAGGGAGTTGTTGATGTGCAGCTGGTACTGCTGATATGTCTTCTACAATGGGAGCAGGCAATGTCATATGAGAAGCAGACATGTCTGACAGTCATTCGGTTGATGCAGCCTTCCATAGTGTTTTTAAGTTAAATTTTTTGCCTTTGCCGAATGATTTTTTGACAGCATGAAGGTGTTGTAGCTTGTAGGTGGCAGAGATATACATGTGCTATATATAGAGAAACTGTAACATCTTGGCAGTTGCTTATTTAATGAGATGTGACTACTTGCCTTAAAACTGGAATTGGAAGCCATCACAATTTGACCTTTACACATGCACATATGTTAATGTGTAACATAAAGGGGGATAAACTACTAAATAAAATAATGTAGAAGGGTGTGGGAGAAACTTAGGACACTTTTCAACTGTATGCATTTCATTCCTGTTAACAGTACAGCTTAAAACCTCATAGAAAGCTACATGTCATAACATAAGATTGCAGAGATTATCACCAGTAATGCTTTATCCATTATCACTGTTTCAGCTAGCAATTACCTACAAGTTAGCAGTAGTAATACACAATTACTCAGGGAAACACTAATAAGTAAATTAAGAAAAATAAGTATCCTGCCATGCAAACTATTACTGCTACCACTTTACCCTCACCACTACACAAATAATGAAGTTTTTGTCTCTGAGACTACAAATTATTGTGTATAACAAAATTAAATAATCTGATGTGTGATACCTTGAACTCATGATAAGTACTGAAGTAACACTTTTTACTAAATGCACCACTTCAGGACATTCAGTACATACATACGCAAAACAGTTAAAAATATGACTATTCCTTACACAATGCCTTCTGAACAGGAGTCAATTAGCACTCAGGCATGATTTTTACAAACAATAATGACTACCTGTTAATAAAAAAATTATTAATTAAAAATGAAAAGGAATGCCTGATGAACAGTGACAGTAGACCATACACCACACAGTATAATCCACAGATATCAGTGCATGCATTGATTGTTTTCTATGTATTTTTTGCAAGAAAGGAAACACTAACCTGAATGTCATGGTCCATAGCTCTGGAATAGATACCACCTCTTTACCCATGCAGCCATGTGCTGTGCCTGTCACATGGGTTCCCTTACTACTGCTATCAACTGCTTACTATTAAGCATAGTAGGATTGGAAATGGGAGATTCAGTGACAGCACGGGTCACGTTAATACCAGGCTGGTGCATGATCATGTTGTGCAGAATTCAGCATGCAGTAAACATCCTGCATATAAGAGCTGGGTCACACTGAAGGGAAGCCCCAGACTTATCCAAGCATGTAATATTGACTCTTCAAGAGACTAAAGATTCTCTTGATGACCAAACCAGCCTGGGACAGGACTGCATTATAATTATATTCTGCAGCTCCACTTGGATTTATCAGTGGTGTCATGAGCCATGGCTCCAGTGAATATCTGGCAACCCCTGAAAGAAAAAAGAAAAAAAAGATTGTTAGAAGGAGAGAGATGGGGGTGGGGTTAACAAAACAAAGAAAAAGTGGTTTAGTACTCAGCAATACATTTTACTATAAGTAACTACTTAAATAAATTAGAAAAAAGAAAAAAATATATTTTTCCATGTACCAACAAGATGACCACTGGGTATCCTACCATGCAGGAAGAGGTGGAAGAGTGAACTAGTGTGCCAGAAATGGGAATTGTGTGCACTGCCCAGGTGATGGGCGGAGACATCGGTGATGCAATAGTTAGGGCAGAAGCAAATTACAGTATCATCATAGATTGCAAAGTAGATAAAATAGGTGCGACTCCATCTTTTATAACAAATCTGCTGGCATAACGGAAAATTTTAAACTTTGACTACAGATAACAAGTAGGTGAGAGACCTCATTAGCATACACTGTTTTACATAATTTCTCTTTTACATCTCATTATGTGTTCATCTGCTTACACTTATTCATAGCCATCATGCATTATTGTACATGGCCTCTATGGATCGCAGCTCTCAGAAACCTCAGATACTTTTTACTCATTCATGTAATGATTATGAATATCACCCCATGTCCTTAAATCAGATGCAATAATCAATCTGTCATTCAATCCTGCGAACATATATGCACTCAAAAGATTTTGTCATTGAATTTTTTTTACCTGAAAATTTTTTTGAAAATTTCACTTTCTTGGTTTACATAAGGTAACTTATTTCCAGAGATGAAAAAAAATATGTTCTTTATCATAAATGACTATAGTTTGGAAAGAACATTTTAATATCCTATCCATTCAGGACTGGTTGAACTACAGAGTGGAATTTGTACCTGGTCCCAGTGAAGGTAATAGATCTTTGAACAATGTACTCAGTGATAATGAGAAACAACTTTTAAAGTTTTGTAAATTACAGATTGAAAAGCAATGTTTCAGAGAATGTATTTGGTACAAAACAGTACCCAAAGGATCCATAACTGGAAATTTCTGACAGGGGTAATTGAAGGCTTTGAATATGTTATTGCAACTGTTTGATCGACGTGGGTGTGAATATACAGAGTTTGTTATGAAGTACAATGGACATGAAATGAAGAGACTTAATAGTGAGATTACTTCTCTGGCTGCATCTGTTAATAAGATGTACTATTTAGTGTTTACCAAGACAAATATTACAAAATATTTGATAAAGTTCAATCCTCCTGTGACACTATTAAGAATGGGAGAGAAACCAAACTGGAGTGGGACTGGAGGGATTGCAGTAACAATGAAGCACACCCACCACACCATCTAAATCGAGTGTTCAAAACAGAGAGTGGTAAAACGATGTATTCACCAAGTTCTAATTATGCGCCGGAGAACAATAAAAATAGGGGGGATAACCTTTTAGAGTAAGTACCCATGCCCAGGAGATCAGAGAGGGTGAGACAGTGATACCAGCAGAACAACAATGCATCACTCAAACAAGATGGAAAGCAAATTCAAGAATGAGAAGGAAGGGGTGTCAGGGAGCTTGGAACAAAAAGGACATAAACTACACAATTATGGCCAATGACCACGATGACTTTAAAATTTATAATTACAGTGATGTTGTTATTGATTTTAAGCATGTTCATTTGTTTCAAAGAGGAACTACTTTTGTTCCAACAACAAGAGCTAAGGTAACAAATGTATTAACTGACTTAGGATTGTTTACCCATAAATTAAGTTTAGGTCTTTGGCATTCAAGTAATTAAACAAATGAAATTAATGTAGAAACTTCTGGAGACAAGTTAATTAGGCATAGTACATTTAATCCACCATCACACTCACTTGTATGCACTTTTGAAAATGTGTGATCAGGACATTTGGGGCCACTTGAGCAACATTAACAAGAACAGCTGTTGTTGGTATAATTTCAACCAAGATGAATGGTATATTGTTAGAGAATTTTGTAATAATTCTGAAATTCGGATAATGAAGCTTGATGAAGGTGGAGGACTTGTAGTGATAAATCATTCTAACTATGTGAACAAAATGTTAGAACACCTATATAGTGATACATATGAAGAGGTTTCTGTAAAATGATAACTATGCAAGTAATAATGCCTGACAAGGTGTGTGTTAATGTGTAATTAACGCCCACCCAGAGGTGTTATGAGGCCCAGCGGTGTTGACACTCTTATTGAGTCTAAGTTATATTTTAGGAAACTTAATCTAGCAATTTATTTTAATGACAAAAAAGACAATATTTGGAAAAATGATAGTAATTTTGAGTATAGGAAGAAAAGTATATTCAACCCGCAATTATATCCTACCCTTTCTTTGGCTGAGGATGCTATTTTGGAGGATTTATATAAGTTGCAAGTTAAACTTAATAAAAAGAAGAGGCATTCTTTCAGTTTAACTAAAGATGAATGGATACTATTTCAGCAGCTCAGGAATGACAAATCTATCAGGATTATGCATCCAGATAAGGGAGGGGGGATAGTAATGTTTGATGATTTTGAATATTACAAGACTATGTTTGACGTATTAGCTGATATTGAGACATACTTACCAGTTTCTTTAAATGAAATTAATATTGCTTATAATAGAATTGACTCATATTTAGAAGAATATTTAATAGGTCAGAGAATAACAAGTGAAATTTAGAATTTTTGAATGCTAAGACACCAGTGACAGGTATGATATTTGGGATTTCTAAGATTTATAAAAATATTGAGAAGTCACCATTTTGACCTATTGTTTCTGGTGGTAAATCTAAAACATACCCCTTGGGGGTACTTGTAGACAGGTGGCTCAAGCCTGTTTACTCTAAAGTGAAACATTTAATTTTTGACTCTTGGGATTTCCTTGGATGTTTAAAGCAGGATATTTGGTCAAATGATTTAATATTTTTTTACTATAGATATAATTTATTTATTTACTTGTATACCAAAGGATAGAGGTTTAGAGCTTTTTTTATAATAGTGTAACTAAATATTCAAGGTTTGACAATGATAAAATAAATTTGATTAATGAGCTTATGACCTTGGTTTTAGAGAATAATTTTATTATTTTGTAGGGGAATATACATAAATTAAGAGAGTAGCTATGGGGGCTTCATGTGCCCCCATTTTTCCCAATTTGGTTTTATTGGACTAGGAAAGTACATCTGTGTGAAAGCCCTCATACTAAATATATTAAGCTGTATCTAAGATTTTTAGATGATATATTTATTTTATGGAATGGACCAGTATATGAAATTGAACAATTAATTATTTACATCAGATGTCTTATTTTTTTTAAGTTTACATACAATTTCAGTGCAGTGGGTATTTATTACCTGGATACTATGATAGCACATACTGATACTGCCTTCAAATCCAATACATATAGGAAGCCAACTTTCAGTAATTCGTATTTAGAATATTCTAGCTGTCATCTCTTTAATCGGAAAAAAAAGCATTGTTAAGGGACAGTTCATCAGAGCAGCTAGATTGACTTCTCAGTTTGAAGACATTATTAAAGAGCTGGATTTTATGTGGAACATGTGTAGGAAAAGGGGTTACCCTTCTCCCTTGAGTAATGATGCTACGGACTATGTGATTTCACAATTAGGCCTCAAATATAAACCATTGTTAGGCTTAGGCTTTGAATCCCATATGAGAACACAGGACAATAAGAAATTATGAAAGGGCCTGGATTTTGGAATACGGATCTTATTTTAAAGAGGTTAAGAGTATTTTTATGAAAAATTGGAATATTTTAAAGGGAAACCAAGATGTTTACCAACTCTTGGGAGACAACCCTTCTTTTGTTTTCAAAACTGGTCTTAATATTAAAGCCAACATTGAAAATATTGAGCATTCAAAAAATTTGGGTAAGACAAGAGGGGAGGGCACAAGAAGGTGTGTTGTTTGTAAGTGGTGCCCCTATATTTTGAATGCTGAATATTTGATTCTACACAATATAACCAGGACAATTTTTTTTTTAAGAGAGGAAACTGTCTTTCCAAAAGGGTGGTCTATTTGTCCAAGTGCCTCAACTGCCCAGCATTTTATGTTTGCAAAACTGAAAGGGCTCTTAGAAGTCGTATTTATGAACACTTATATAGTATAAGTAAGAGGAATGACAACAATGCTCTATTTAAACACCATTCAGTTAGTACAAACTGTTCAAAGTTTCATTTTGCAATATTAGATCAAATCCAGATTAATGCCAGGGATGGTGACGAAAAAACACTTTTGGAGGAAAAAGAGATAAGGTGGCAGCTTAGACTGAATGAATCTTATGCTCCAGGAATAAATGGAAATATTTCCCTCCAGCCTGTTTTAAAACTAAGGCCTGCTATTTCATAAACAATTTTAAATAAGTATTTTTAATGTGACAGTTTTAATGTTACTGATTTTGTATCTCACATATTTTCTGCTTTGTATATTATTGAGTGAGCCTATTTATGTGTGGACCCTTTAATTATATATATATATATATATATATATATATATATATATATATTTTATTAATTGGTTGATTAGGATTTAATAGACTATTGCGTTCTTATAAAAACACACCAATTTTTGTTGCTTTAGATTCTGAAGAAGTCCATGCTTTGTTGGACGAAAGCTCTTAATTTTTGGTACAATAAAAGTTTTTGTTTTTAAGTCTGTGTTGGTCCATTTGGTTTAGCAGTCATGCTACTATATGTTTATTTGGTTCTATATTTAAAAATACTCATGGAACTTTTTGAAAAAAAATGACAGTAGACAAGTATGATGACAATATTTTATTTGCCACTGTAGGTGTGAAAGATTTATTTAATGGGATTTCAAACAAGTTAGGGCTAGAATGGTTTTATACAGTTTGGTAGATGAAAGCAATATATCAGCTGTAAATTTAAATGTGACAGTGCCTCCATATTCAAGATGGAGCTCAAGTAGATATTTTCTGTTATGGTATTCTGAAATCTAATGGATACATTAATTTCAAAACAAATGGGGTGATTTATGTTGCACTGTGTAAAATGTACACTGCCTTTTATATCGGAAAAACCAAAAGCCATTTTATATGAACATTTACATGACATTAAAAAAAGGATGTTATAAATTCATTATTTATAATACCATAAAAGACAGCCAAGATAATACATTTGTGTTCTTTGATATAGAAAGGATACAAACTGACTTGAGAGGTGGTACACACAATGAACTACTACAAATTACAGAATTGTGTTGGCAGCTTAAATTGTATGCTTATAGCCCTGCTGGATTAAGTGAAATTGTTTCCATTGTATCCATTTTAAGGTAACTATCCTTCTATGTATGATGTCACTTTAAATGAAAGGAATAGATTGACCTGGAAGTTATAAAAGGAAGTGATGTCATTATGTCTGTGCTCTGATGTTGTCTTTGAAGAATGTAAAGATAAAAGCACTTAACTGTTTTGGCATATTAAATTAGTTTCTTTGGTTTTATCAGCCATGTCTTTTTTTTTGTTTTTTGAAGTTTCTTTACTAACATTGTTTGCCATGGTTATTGATGGGAAGATTCTCATCTTTTTATAAATAGAACCAAAAGTACAAAGTAGTAAGGCTGAATACAGTTCATCCCCTCCTCATTTATAGCATTTCAGAGGTAGTCATCTGGGCCTGCTACCTTACGTGGTTTAAGAGCAGAAAGGTCTGTTTTAATTCTGATATATGTCTGTGCCTATTTATAGCAATTCTGTTGCATGGAAATCTTAGATATTGGACACAGCTAATGAAAACCTCCTTCACATTAATGACAGTTGTAATTGCATACAAGTGAGAATGGCATTCCCTAAATATTTCTCTTTTTTCTGTACCTCCAGTAAGCATGCTACTCCCTGTATCCCAAATCTCTTAGACAGAGACTCTATTCTATTTTTTCTTAGATCTCCAGGCAACTATTTTTGGTTATACTCACAGTGCAATCACCATAGGTCTGTGCTATTAAGTGCCTACTCTTCTATCTGCGATGCAGTTGTGAATTAATTCTCACTTATCAAACTAGATTACTGTAAGGTTATTTCTTTCCCCACTTGTGTATCCCTCAGTCTAAGGTTTTGTGTCCAATATCATTCAGAACAAAAATAGTTATCCTCTTATCCCACTTTCATAGTTTAAGGTCAGAATTATTTTAATCTCTCGACTTTTATCTTATCAGTGTCTTTAATCTTTAGCTTGATTTTTTGCAAAAAGGCAATGGGGTAGCTTCCACTAACTATTCTCTGGAATGCGGTTTTCTTTCTAATGAGGTAAGAACTTTTCTCATTTTTCCAGGAAAAAACAAACAAACAAACAAACAAACAAATAAATAAATAAATAAAATCACTATCTTGACAGTGCTTTCTAGAATTGTGTGTTGTTGAACCTTTCTGCCCCATCAAAAGCTTGTGGATTTAGGAGAACCCTTGAGCACTTCCTAGGAAGCATTTACACTTCAGGAAACTGGAATTGATGGTGTAATTTATACCAGCTTCCATTTCTACTCCTGTGTCATTAGTAATTCTTCCACGTTGTCCTCAGTTAATAAGTAAAACTAAACATCCAAGCATGAAAACATTTATATACAGGCTAACTGTGTTTATCTTAGGAACTGCAATAGTGAATAGTGACTGGGAGTGCCAAGATAATACATAGTATTAGTAATTGGTTTCTTCCAATAGCTAAATAAATCAAGCTATCTATCCATATCTAATGTATCTAAATTAAGTAATTAATTTTATTATGTTTGTTAACTGGGTAGTGGGCTGATCCTGTATGGGCCTGTTTCTGCCAAGCCCAGCAGGAACACAGAATAAAAGTATGAATAATCATATAATGTGGAACAGAGGTTTTTATAAGAAAAGAAAAAAAAATAATAACAAATTAAAAAAATTCCAGTACAAGTAGGTAATAATATATAAGTAAAATATTAGTAGCAAAATAACACTTTAAGACTGACATTTCCTGACCAACCAAGGTATATACATATAAGGAATATTATTTTTAAATGTTTTAATCAGTCATTATTAGGACTGAGGGCAAGAAAGTTTCTTTAAAGATATTAGCCAGGTAGTTAGGAAAGTTATGTTGTGGGGGTGGGGTGAATGAATGATACAGGAGCAGGTTGATATTTTACTAAGGAGTTTTAATAGTATTTGTCTGAACATACTGTACTCATGAATGTTATAGATTTTGTCAGGAAGTGATTTCCACAAGATAAGTTTTAAGGCTGAGAAGGCATGGTTTGTAGAACCAACTATTATTGTACTATCAATAACAAAAACATGTCCTAAACATATAGGTTCATAGGTTCATAGCTAGGTACTAGGCTATCAGCCCAAGGGCCTAAGTAAGTCTAGCCAACAAGGTTCTCTGGCTTATGCCACCCAGGAAAGTTATTTTCCTGTGCCCCTGTCGAGCAGAGCCACAGAAGTGACCCCCGGGGTGTATTTCTTATTTCCCATCCACTCATCAAGATTTTTCTTGAAGAGTACTAATGAGGAACTTTGCTTGACATAGATGGGTAGCTTGTTCCAGAGTAGAGGAAGTCTCTGGGACAGGAATCTATCCCTCCAGCATGTCCTGTTTATTGTGGTGACAAGGTTTAGGTCCCTAGAGCGTGTAGCTCGGAGGGATTGTGATTTCTTTAGGTGCAGCATGTCCAACAGCACTGGGTTTGACATAGCTTTGTATGTTAGGCAGAGATCACTTTGGAGTAGGTGATATGCTACGGAGTAAAGCTGGAGTTTTTTTGAGACAGTCAGTGCAGGGCATCTGTTTGAGGCCAGTAATTCTCTTTGTGAGGTACTTCTGTGGAGCTGCTGCAGATGTCTGGTGAGGTATATTCCAAGAGGGGCATTGTACTCTATAATGGATCTAATGAGTGTTGAGTAGAGGAGAACAATGACTTCTTTTTTCCTGGATGAGAACCCTTTTGTGATGAAGTGTGCCATGTAGAAGGATTTCCTGACTACTGTGGTGATGATCTCAATATATCTCATATATATATATATTCATATATATATATATATATATATATATATACATATTCATATATATATATATATATATATATATATATATACATATTCATATATATATATATATATATATATATATATATATATATATGTATATATATATATATATATATATATATATATATATATATATATATATATATATATATATATATAAGTTATAGAGAGCAGTATATACTACCTACAGAGTTTTCATTCTAATGAGAGAAGAACTGTACTCAGTTTTCTGGTGGGGGGGGGTGTGTGTAGAAAAACTGTTCTTACCTTAGAAACTGCAAATCTAAGTGAATACTTCTTTGTGCAAAGTTTAATAGACTACTGACAATTGTAGGTATTCTAATAAGGCATGACTAGTGAATGCCTCATACAATGTTGTGCTGTAACCCAAAGATCTTTCCACAGTATGTAGGATATACTGTGCTTTATTGTCTAAGGTATGTTTAGAACAACTGTTTTTTATATAATGATTCCAAATGCATCAGTGAACTCCCCATATAAGAATAAGGAGTTGGCTAACATCAGAAATAAACCCGAAATATAATACATTTGCCTGGACAGCAAAACACCCTGTACAGTGTAGTAAATGTATTTATAGGGCTGCATATAAACCATGGCATAAAGAAGAGACAGCAGCAGCATACACCACCCAACCATATAAAGCCTTTAGAATGTCTGTATAAAATGCAGCATACACCACCCAACCATATAAAGCCTTTAGAATGCCTGTATGAAATGCAGCATACACCACCCAACCATATAAAGCCTTTAGAATGCCTGTATGAAATGCAGCATACACCACCCAACCATATAAAGCCTTTAGAATGTCTGTATGAAATGCATCATACACCACCCAACCATATAAAGCCTTTAGAATGCCTGTATGAAATGCAGCATACAACACCCAACCATATAAAGCCTTTAGAATGCCTGTATGAAATGCAGCATACAACACCCAACCATATAAAGCCTTTAGAATGTCTGTATGAAATGCAGCATATACCACCCAACCATATAAAGCCTTTAGAATGCCTGTATGAAATGCAGCATATAACACCCAACCATATAAGACCTTTAGAATGTCTGTATGAAATGCAGCATACACCACCCAACCATATAAGGCCTTTAGAATGTCTGTATGAAATGCAGCATACACCACCCAACCATATAAAGCCTTTAGAATGTCTGTATATAATGCAGCATACACCACCCAACCATATAAAGCCTTTAGAATGTCTGTATAAACTGCAGCATACAACACCCAACCATATAAGACCTTTAGAATGTCTGTATGAAATGCAGCATACACCACCCAACCATATAAAGCCTATAGAATGCCTGTATGAAATGCAGCATACACCACCCAACCATATAAGACCTTTAGAATGTCTGTATGAAATGCAGCATACACCACCCAACCATATAAAGCCTTTAGAATGCCTGTATGAAATGCAGCATACACCACCCAACCATATAAAGCCTTTAGAATGCCTGTATGAAATGCAGCATACACCACCCAACCATATAAAGCCTTTAGAATGCCTGTATGAAATGCAGCATATACCACCCAACCATATAAAGCCTTTAGAATGCCTGTATGAAATGCAGCATACAACACCCAACCATATAAAGCCTTTAGAATGTCTGTATGAAATGCAGCATACACCACCCAACCATATAAAGCCTTTAGAATGTCTGTATGAAATGCAGCATATACCACCCAACCAAATAAAGCCTTTAGAATGTCTGTATGAAATGCAGCATACAACACCCAACCATATAAAGCCTTTAGAATGCCTGTATGAAATGCAGCATACAACACCCAACCATATAAAGCCTTTAGAATGTCTGTATGAAATGCAGCATACACCACCCAACCATATAAAGCCTTTAGAATGTCTGTATGAAATGCAGCATATACCACCCAACCAAATAAAGCCTTTAGAATGTCTGTATGAAATGCAGCATATACCACCCAACCATATAAAGCCTTTAGAATGCCTGTATGAAATGCAGCATACAACACCCAACCATATAAAGCCTTTAGAATGCCTGTAATGAAATCTAGCATACACCATCCAACCATATAAGGCCTTTAAAATGCTTGTATGAAATCCTGTCTTGAATGCAGTACTTGAAAAAATTGGTAACTATGACCCAATTCAGTACATGTTTGGGGTGCAGCTATCAATATAAAATGTTTAAAATGAAAATAATATACTTTATACTATAATTGAAGAAGTAGTAAAACTAAATATGATTAAAGTTCAACAATTCAAAATTCTGAATTATGATCAAGGAGATATCTAATAGAGACAAGAAGGAGTTCCTGTAAGATTTCCATCTGCAAACTTCATTTGTTTGGCTAAAAGTGCTGTCAGACTTAAAAGCACTGAGAATGAATAAATAAATAGCTTTTCTTCCCTCTTCTCCAAGTAGCTGATGACATATTCTAGGAAAAAGAATAAGTGAATTAAATACATCGCAAAACAACAGTGCTCTATACATTAAGCTGCCTTGTGTTTGCACATTGTTTCATAGTTTGCCTCAGACAGAGCTATCAGGTCTTTCCTACCTTGATGTGGACTGACCACATTGGTCTTCTTCTTCTTTCGGCTTTTCCTGGTTAAGGCTCCCCACAGAGGATCACCTGTCCACTCATGATTGGCTGTGGAGTTTTACGGTGTCGAAAAGTTACACACATGTACTCACACCTAGGGCCAATTTTAGTGTCCAATCCACCTACAGCATGTCTTTGGGATGAAACAGGAGCACCTGGAGGAAACTCATGCGACCACAGAGAGGATATGCAGACTCTGCACAGAGGGCACCCCAGCTGAGGATCGAACTGGAGAACCTCTTGCTGTGAGGTGGCAATGCTAACCGTTGCACCGCTACGACCGCCCCACTGACCACATTTGTCTGCAGTGTCCAAATTATTAAAGAAAATCTCCTAGCATGCTTTGCTGTTCTGGATTGCTTTCTCTGGTGATGTGCAAACTCTTTTCCTTACCTTATAGCTGTAACATTCTTTATCACAGTCTGTAAATTTGTAATAAGAAGTTATAGACTGTCTGGCAGTTTGGCACAGAGGTTTAAGATGATGTGCTCTTAGATTTAGACCCTGCAAAGTCTTGGGTTTTATGCTCACAGACTCCATTTGTCTAACAGATGATTGAGCAAGTCAATGAAAAGGGAGTGTTTGGCGAGTGGGTTCAATAGCTTAACATTTTATTTTTCCTTTTTCTTGAGACCTCTACCACTTGGGTTCTACAATTAAGGAGGGCAAAGCAGTTTTCTATCTATGCAAGGTAGCTCCATTGTCCTTCACTTTCACAGTCCCTGAAGAGGTGGCCTTTGCAATAAACAACCATTTGTATTTTGCCCCAGATGGAGTATTATAGGACTGCCTTTTAGTTTTGAGCACCTCCTATTTCATTTCCTTCTCCAATAAGCAATTCTCCAGGACTTGATTGTAGGGGGACATGTGTTCCTACAGGAATTAGATTTTTAATACCTCCTGGCCTTATTTCTCTGCGGTAACTGTCAGATAGATTGGTGAGAATGATTTGGCTAAGAAGTTATGGAGGGAGGCAACAAAAGAATGTATGCATGTCTGCAAACTGAGGATGATGGGAGATAGGATAGACAAGTGAATACTGATGATTTTATTGGATTGGTAAAATTGTTTAGCAAGGAAATGGAAAATGAGGAAAGGGAAATGGTAACAGAGAAGTAAGATAAGAAATGGACCTGCCCTGAAACTCCAAGACGAATATTTAAAGAGCATAGACTAAGTGAAGGAATCATTAGAGAACTGAAGAATATTTGGCCAAAAGTGTTACTATTATGGAATATCACAGAAAGATCATGGAAGAGATTGCAGAGGAAAATGTGATGGATGGAGCATGGCCTAGCAGGATGGAGCTGAGGGGGCAATTGTCAGAGAAGATTTGACTTTTTTTGCAGTGTGTCTGCTGCTAGCTATGTAATATTAAGTGAAGAGAGCATGTTAGAAGTTATACTGTATTAAGCAAAGTCCACATTATGAAGTCTGTTACATAGGCTTGCACACATATAAGCTGTAGTATTATACTTTGAAAATAAGACAAATATTCAAAAAGTTATTTTCATTGTTTCTCTTAGCACAACTGGCAACACTTCTGAAATGTACCTTAGTATCACTTAGTTGTAGTTTTTTTCTCCTGTTTTTAATTTATATGGGGTTACCTTATGTAAAGATCCATGTCTTTTTAAAAGCAGGCAAAACAAGTCTGGCAGGTAGCCCAGAGGGTTAAGGCTATGAGCTCATAATAAACTGCTTTCTGTGGTACAGAGGTTTAATTCCCTCAGCTATCATTTGCTTACTGTGTGACATTGAGTAAGTCACTTAATGAGATATTGCTTAGGGGAAATTGGGTTAAGGTCCTCAATGGTCTCCTTGACTGCATCCCTTTTAAATGCTTTGAACCTAAATGCACAGAACCATACCGCCTGTAACACAATTTAAAATACACTGTTATGCAAATGAAATTATTACTTTATACCAATATATCAAAACTATCAGTTAAAAAACATGAAAATGTTATAACAGAATACTTAAATTTATCACTAATCTACCAAATCTCATCACTGAATTTCTTTGACACAACACCAATGTTTAGAGTTCAAACTTAATTTAAAAATATATGTACAATTAAGAACCATACACTACATACTTTTGTACAACCCAGCAAGACCTCTTCAACACAAAACCTTAAACAAATCCAGGTGACTAAATCTAACAACCAATATGTTGATTGCCTTTACTCATTCTACTTTACCAGTCTATAGAACTCAATACCGCCAGAAGTTACATCTGCAACAAACCAAAAACTATTCATCAAGAATATAAAAGCATACTGCGCTGTGTTAAAACACAGTTAAACCCCACAAATGTATTACCAAAAATATCCACCTTGATCAAGCACAATTAAGTCCGACATATCTATTATCAAAGTATCCACCTGGGTCAAATAGAGCTAATCCCCACAAATCTATCCCCAAATTATCCACCTGGATCAGACATTGTTAAGCTCCATAAATCTATTACCAAAGTATCCGCCTGTAGAGAATATAGTTAAGCCCCACAAATTTATTACCAAAGTATCCACCTGGATCGAATGTAGTTAAGCACCACGAATCTGTTACCAAAGTATCAGTCTGGATCCGATAAAGTTAAGGCCTGCAAACTGTAGCAGTCAAGACCAGGATAAAGGTGCAGTTCAAATAAGTGAACTATAAACTACTCTTTTCCTGGTTAGGGGTTGCCACAGCGGAACTCCGGTCCGCTAATGATTGGCAGTAGATTTTTAAGTGCTGGATTGCCGGACCTAACGCACAACCTTCAGCAAAGGAATGCCTATTCATGCATGTCGACACACAGAAGATGCTCTAATTGAGAATCGAACTGTGAGGCAACAACGCTACCGCAGCACCACCACCGCAGTAAATAAGTGAACTATACGCATAGAAAATAAAAAGTAAAAAATACCGAACCAGCACAGCTAGGCACAACACAATTTATTTCAAGAAACAAATGGAGCTAAAAGAAATACGCCTTTTCACGATATTCACATCACTTCATCAGACTGACTGATTACACCAAGCACATTCAATTTAAAGTAAAAACTGCCAATCAACTGCTTAGCATTCATTAATTACCAATAAAGCATTTAACAATCTTAAAGGCAAAAATGTGTAAAAAACAGAAACTAAGTTCCATGCCACATTTTTTATATAGGAAAAACTAATAGGTCCTTGAAAGAAAGGATTTTGGAGCACTATAGGGATATTAAGCATAAGAAAGAAACTAATGCTTTAGCACAACATACTTCAAAATATGGACCAGAGCATATTTTTCAGTTTTTGGTACTTGAAATATTAGATGAGGAGGAGACAAAACAAATCGTACACAGACAGCTGAGCAGAAATGGATTTTATTTTTCAATGTTGATAAACCACCTGGCTTGAATGGTGTGTTATCCCTAAAACCTTTTTTTAAAAGCACGTCCACTTAGACATTGATTTGTTTATGATGGCAGTTTTTATTTGGAACATAGTTTCTGTTTTTTACACATTTTTTGTATCATGCCTTTAAGACTGTTAAATGTTTTATTGGTAATTAATGAATGCTAAGCAGTTGATTGGCTGTTTTTACTTTAAATTGAATGTGCTTGGTGTAATCAGTCAGTCTGATAAAGCGATGTGAATATCGTGAAAGCACTTACTTCTTTTAGCTCCATTTGTTTCTTAAAAAAATTGTGTTCTGCCTAGCTGTGCTGGTTTGGTATTTTTTATTTTCTATACTATTACCAAAGTATCCACTTGGACTGAACATAGTTAAGCCCCACAAATCTATCAGCAAGTTATCCATTTGGATCAAACATAGTTAAGGCCAAGAAATCTATTACCAAAGTATCCACCTGGATCAAACATAGTTAAGGCCAAGAAATCTATTACCAAAGTATCCACCTGGATCAAACATAGTTAAGGCCAAGAACTCTATTATCAAAGTATCCACCTGGATCAAACATAGTTAAGGCCAAGAAATCTATTACCAAAGTATCCACCTGGATCAAACATAGTTAAGGCCAATAAATCTATTGCCAAAGTATCCACCTGGATCAAACATAGTTAAGGCCAAGAAATCTATTACCAAAGTATCCACCTCGATCAAACATAGTTAAGGCCAAGAAATCTATTATCAAAGTTTCCACCTGGATCAAACATAGTTAAGGCCAAGAAATCTATTACCAAAGTATCCATCTGGATCAAACATAGTTAAGGCCAATAAATCTATTACCAAAGTATCCACCTGGATCAAACATAGTTAAGGCCAAGAAATCTATTACCAAAGTATCCACCTCGATCAAACATAGTTAAGGCCAAGAAATCTATTATCAAAGTATCCACCTGGATCAAACATAGTTAAGCCCCCCCAAATCTATTACCAAAGTATCCACCTGGATCGACCTAAAATATTAATAGAAATGAACTGATGCAGACATATGACACTCAGTGCTCTACTTCTCCCCTTTCACTCCTCTCATTCTTTTCTCTCTTTTCTTTTTACTGCCAGTCTTGATATTTCACAATGTCACTATAACCTATTTTAGTATTTTCTGTTCCTTTCTCTTTTTTCATTTTTATAACAGCTGTTGAAAACCTTCTTTAACTAACATTTTTTTGAATTAATGTTTACTTTGTGCACTTTACATATATTTCTACATTTTGGAGCCTTTCTCCCCATGACCACACTAAATGAGGGCTATTACAACTCAGATTGGCTATCCTGGGCTTAAAACAAACAAACAAAACAAACAAACAAACAAACAAACAAACAAACAAACAATAGCCTTTCTGTATCTTCGTTGTTAGGATCACTGCTTAAATGGCTAAGAAAATGACAGTCTATTCTTACCTTTAAAATTTATTTAGAAACGTATTGGTGTGATCAACTGTGTGGTTATTCTTTTAACTCTTTTAATTTTTTTTCTTACTTTTTTTACGTTGTTATACTTGAAGAAGTTTTGTAAATGCAAAACCACAGTTCATTTAAGTTCAATGTTAAGCTTACCAAAAAGCATATTTGTGGGTTTTCTGTATCTTTAAATCATCCAGAGTTCAAGGATCCAAAGAGTCAATTAACAAATAACTAAACAAATAAACTTAGTAAATAATGATAACTACTGTGAAACAAATTTACAAAAGTAAATAGGAATATGTGAGCAGATGTAATTCATTTAACTTGATCCCCTTGAGAAGGTCTGAGCTACTGTTTCAAACACTTGTTTCACTTTGTTGGAGCCTGCAATAAAAACGCAATGAAACTTCTAAGTATCATTTTGAAAGAAAAATATCCTGCATGGCTTATGTCCACCTAGGGTGTGGAATATCTCTACACGATCAATTGTGTCCTAGAGACACATAGGTTATGTGCAACCATATGGGACAGCTTTCTTGGCAGAGTTATAGCAGGGCAGTTTGGAGCTCAGGATAAGATACTTATTTCTAGCCCTCTTGCCCTGCCACACTGCCACATGCTAGCTCATCCGTCCTCCTCCTATGCCAGTCACACCCCCACTTCAGCCTAGTCCTCCACTGATGTACACAAGTAATGACCTGTCACCTACCTCTACTGTACAGGTTTTGAGGAATGAATTTATACTTTTAGTTTTACAGTCACTGCATTTGCATGCTAGTCTAACTGAAATGGTTTTAGGTTATCATGCAAATGGAAAGCTTTAAATTCTACCTAATCAACAATATTTGCTTTTGTGTATACCCTTAAACAAACAAGTTAAAGTAAACAACTTTATGATTGCTGTCTTGATGATTGTTTACTTTTTTAATAACTGCTCGTGGAAGTGTTTATTTTAATTAAGATTGGCCTGGGGCATTGTCTGTTACACAGAGGACATGTCACA